>NW_006775372.1:937884-952783 GCF_000442215.2 Lipotes vexillifer
CAGGAATTAACACTGTAAAACAACTATACTTCAAAAAATAAATTAAAAAATAAAAGGGAGATTCAATCAACGACATGGCTCAGAAGGCCAGTGTTGTCACTCAAGCTCTAACAGACTTTTACTCTAAAACAAGAGAAGAGGTCCACAGATGATAGCCAACAAGCCAAATCTAGCCCACTGCTTGCTTTTCATATAGGAGCTCAGCCTACTGAATAAGACAGACACATAAGACTCGCCATATGACCCAGCGATCCCACTTCTGGGCATATATCTGGACAAAACTATAATTCAAAGAGATACATGCACCCCAATGTTCATAGCAGCACTACTGACAATAGCCAAGATATGGAAACAACCTAATGTCCATCGATAGACGAATGGATAAAGAAGATGTGATATATACACAATGGAATACTACTCAGCCATAAAAAAGAATGAAATAGCCATTTGCAGGGACATGGTTGGACCTAGAGGTTATCCTACTAAGTGAAGTAAGTCAGATGGAAAAAGACAAATACCATATGGTATCACTTACATGTGCAATCTAAAATATGACACAAATGAACCTATCTACTAAACAGAAACAGACTCACCGGCATAGAGACCAGACTAGTGGTTGCCATGGGGGAGGGGAGTGGTGGAGGGATGGAGTGGGAGTTTGGGATTAGCAGATGCAAACTAGTATATATAGAATGGATAGACAACAAGGTCCTACTATATAGCACAGGGAACTATATTCAATATCCTGTGATAAATCGTAATGGAAAACAATATGAAAAAGAATATATACATAACTGAGTCACTCTGCTGTACAGCAGAAACTAATACAACATTGTAAATCAACCATACTTCAGTCAAAACATAAATTAAAAAATAAAGTTCAATCTACTAACCACCTCCTTATGCATATTCTTGTTAAATTATGTAGCCATTTGCTTTTTTAGAAAAATTCCCTAAAATAAATACCTTTCCCTTTATCAGTACTGCCATCCTCAGACTCCTTAAGTTAAAACAAAAAATTCTACTCAGGAGGAAATGGGTCTGCTGTAGTCCTACAGACTTTTCAGTGAAATTTCTCTGTATATTTCAGGATTCGGAAGCCACATGTTACCTTTTCAAGGCCAGTAGATTTTCTGCAATGGAGTTCCTGCACCCCCGAAGGTTTTCTCAGAGAGGCAATGGGGTATTTAGATTGGTGCCAAGTGCAATGGCTAGCAAAGGATCCCATATCATATGACTTCTCATCCCACTTGATTTAAGACAGGCTCCATAACAAGCGCATCTAGATGCAGGAGGCGTACACTCTGTCCTTCCATCATAGGCTCTGTCATTTCCACGTTCCAAAAAGTATATCAAGGAACTCTGAGACATACAGATGACCAAGAGGCACATGAAAGGATGCTCAACGTCACTAATCATTAGAGAAATGCAAATCAAAACCACAATGAGGTATCACCTCACACCGGTCTGAATGGCCATCAACAGAAAATCTACAAACAATAAATGCTGGAGAGGGTGTGGAGTAAAGGGAACCCTCTTGCACTGTTGGTGGGAATGTAAATTGATACAGCCACTATGGAGAACAGTATGGAGGGTTCGTAAAAAACTAAAAATAGAACTACCACATGACCCAGCAATCCCACTACTGGGCATATACCCTGAGAAGACTGTAATTCAAAATGACACACGCACCCCAATGTTCACTGCAGCCCTATTTACAATAGCCAGGACATGGAAGCAAACTAAATGTCCATCAACAGATGAATGGATAAAGAAGGTGTGGTACGTATATATAATGGAATATTACTCAGCCATAAAAAGAAATGAAATTGGATCATTTGTAGAGATGTGGATGGACCTAGAGTCTGTCATACAGAGTGAAGTAAGTCAGAAAAACAAATATCGTATATTAATACATATATGTGGAATCTAGAAAAATGGTACAGATGAACCTATTTGCAGGGCAGGAATAGAAAGGCAGATGTAGAGAATGGACGTGTGGACACAGAGACGGAAGGGGAGGGTGGTGTGCATTGGGTGATTAGATTTGACATATATACACTACCATGTGTAAAACAGATAGCTAGTGGGAACCTGCTGTATAGCGCAGGGAGCTCAGCTTGGTGTTCTGTGATAGTCTAGCTGGGCTGGATGGGGGTGTGGGCGGAGGGAGGTCCAGGAGGGAGGGGATGTGTGTATTCGTGTGGCTGATTCACTTCGCTGTGCAGCAGATACTAACACAACGTTGTAAAGCACTTATACTCCAATAAGAAATAAAAATTAGCAAAAAAGGAACTCTGAGCTCCTGGGTGGTGTCAGCAACTCAGAAAGTCTTCATTCAGCACAAGTGCACATGTGCATTCTGTGCATCGCCATAGAGTAAGTCCCTTACATAGGAACCTTCAAGTTGCGAACTTTCAAAGATGCGAATGTGCATCTTGTTCCAGCAAGGAACCAGAACCTGTGCCAGCAACGTCAGGAGTGAGGGAAACTGCAGCTCGCCCTCCGTCTCCTATTGCTGCGATCCTTCAGCTCTACCATCTCCCACCACCTCTCTCTCCTCCAGTCAGTAACTCTTCTTGCCTGTTCCCTCGATGGCAGCCCCTGGATGTTCGCTGTTGTACTGGACTACTGTACTTTTCCAGGTACTGTGCTGTAAGATAAATATGTTTTCTTTATTGTGTTTGTTTTTTATGTATTATTTGTATGAAAAGTATTATAAATCTGTTACCGTACAGTACTACATAGCCCATGGTGTTAGCTGGGTACCTAGGCTAACGTTGCTGGACTTACAAACGCTCTCTTGGAACGGAACTCGTTCGTATGTAGAGGACTTACTGTACATCCTCCAAACTCATCATGAGATACAGGCAGCACCTGCTCCCCAGTTTAACATCACCCCCTCCAAACTCTACTCTGGATTTTCCCACTCAAAATTTTGTGCAAGTGTAACAGTTGTTCCACTGGAGAAAACTGCCTGGTTGTAAAAATCCTTCAACTTTATCCATCTGTTATCATTGCAGTTTTTCTTTAAGGAATCATCAAAAGAGAAAAGTATCCCGGGGGATAGTACTGGCATAAAATAGCAGATAGCCAAGTAGACAAAATTTTAATCAAACCTTTTTGGGCTTAGATGGGAAAATAAAAGGTAAATCACTGAAAGGTTAACTTTAAAAAATTTAGATGTAAACTGCTCTCTTCAGAGGCCATCCATATTTAATTTTTATGTTTTATAAAATAGAACCATGTTTTAATTAGTTGTACAAACACGGATTAAAACAATCTTCTTGTACAGCCATTCAAATTCATTGGGCTTGCTGATTCTGCGTTTACAGACTCCTAAACCTCTAGTTCTTGGCACAAAGAGGAAGCATGGACTTTTTTTAGAGGGAATTTTCTGGACATAGCTGAAAACTATGGAACATGCTATGCACTTTGAGTGAATCTCTACGGGGCAGGCCTCACAATTTTTTTAAAAAAATTTATTAATTTTTATTGGAGTATAGTTGCTTTACGATGTTGTGTTAGTTTCTACTGTACAGGTCTTACAATTTTAAGGGTAGCAAGATTTGACTCTCTTTTCCTTAATTTGCAATATGAAAATAGTTTTCACAACTGAGAATGTTCTTTCCAAGCTAAACGCATGCACCTAACATACCTACACTGAAAAAAAGACCCCCAGTAAATATTAACACGTTAAGTATCTACGTTGCAGAAGCTGGTTAGGTGCTGAGTGTCGCCATTTGCTTTTCCTGGGAGCACAGCAAGACCATCCGCTAAAGAGACCCACATTACTTTGCTTGTAACCTTGATGTTCAAAATCCGGTCCGTGGGCTGTAACATCAGCACCGTCTGGGAGCTCATTTTAAACAAAGCAGACTCTCAACCTCATCTTACACGTGCTCAGAGTTTTCATCACAACAAAACCCTCCCTGCGATTCGTGCGCACATTATCTTACGAGAAGCCGCATGTAGAGAAAAACGGTAGACGTCTCTGCATCCAAGGGAGAGTCAATGTTGGCAGGGTTGAGTCACTGAGAGATGGAACTCTTCGATACAACAACTACAATTAATCACACTCACCAATACTTGGTGAAAGTCATACTGTCATGTGACTCCTCAATTCTATACCTGTGTTGGGACAAAGAAGCTTGGGCTTTGGGTGCTTCCTTAGTGAAGAATCTAAGCAGAGTTTGGGCTTGGGGTGGTCGGTTAATGACGTTACAAGGTTTGTTTTACAGGCTTCTCAACCAAATTCCCCTGTCTCTGGGGATAAGGGTGTCCTACCTCCAAATGGTGTTGGGGGGCACCTTTCACTGGGGAGATGTCTCTCCTGCTTCAGGGAGACCGAGAGAGGGTCAGCGTGTTCCCCTTGTATCTTAAGTAACTTTAATTAAAAATAATCAGTATGCCATGGAGGCACATTTTGGGGGTGGCCTGCCCTGGACTCCAACACCTGTAATCGTCTTACTGTTATATGGGTAATGTGCAGAAAAAACCACATTTACCCACACACAAGACCCCGCCCCCTTCCCCAGCCAATCTCGGTTCACCTGGCGCTGTGTCTTGATGCCTGGCTATCATCCCAACCTACCGTCTCCGAGAGCACAGAAGAGAAACAGGCAACTCTTCCGCAAGCTCCAGAACACGGCATTTGTGTCTCTCAGATTTAGAAAGGATGGGGCATTCAGAGCCAAGAAGGGAGGCGTCCTTTCTGAAGGTCGTATCAGGGCTCATCCATAGAGTCTCAAAGTCAACACAAATCAGCTCGGCGAGACAGAATTTAACCTTTCCCCAATTTTTATTTTAGGGAGCAGGCAGGAAGCCGCCTGCTCTAAGTCAGCAGTCTCCATCACTTTTGACCTAGGGAACCACTTTACCTTCTTACAAATGATTAAGGACCTCAAACACCACCTTTAGTGTCCATTATATTTATCGATATTTCCCAAAAGTAGAAGTGAAAACCTAGACACGTTAAAAATACTTACTTGTCTAGTAACTTTACATATAATATAATGAACCCTCTGTATGCTAACATAAATTACATTTTTCATTAAAAAAATCACGATATTTTAAGAAATAGTGATTAGGGCCCCACTGCTTTGTGTTTGTGCAAATCTCCCAAGTGAGCCTGGTAAAAGACAGCTGGAGCCTCATATCTGCTTCTGCATTCAATCTGTTGTAATATCACATGGCATGCAGCCTCTGGAAAACTTTACTGTAAACTCACGAGGGAATGAGGGGGGGAGAAAAGGCAACAGCTGTCTGAGAGTTATTACAAAAAGTGTTTTGTCCCAAGGACCCCTTGAAAGGGTCTCGTAGACGCTCAGGGTTTCCTGATCGCGGTATGGAAAACATGTGCTTTAACTGATTGAATGGTGGCTCTCGCAGAGACCAGGATCAGCTCCGTCATTTTCAGGGATCAGGGCAAAATGAAAATGGGGAGCCCGTGGATCAAACACCATCATGCATTTCAAGATGGCGACAGGAGAGCGTGAAACCAAGTGGGGAGCCTTCTAAGAATGGGTCACATGCAAATGAAGCCAGACCAGGTAAAGATGGAAATAAATTGTATTTTGCCCTGTAATGTCGGGGTTGAAGAGAGCTGGGGTTGAGATAACTTCAGGACACCACAAGATTGAAATCCCTCTGGGGGTGAGGGCTGTTATTATGTGCTTAGGCAGGAATCGAGGAGGCTGCATGGCTTTCTCCTGGCTTCTGTTTTGTCTTCAGCTTTTGGCTTCCCTACCCTCCTTCCCCTCATAGAGGGGATATCTCCATGCTCTTCATTTTCTTCCAGTATTCCATCGATACTGCGTGATAATAGATGTTAAGCTCATGGCAGGGATGGGCAGGGTGAGGGGAAGGTGTAGTGTTCTGTCTTCGTCATCCAGCCTCACATTTAGGCAGGTCCTATGCTCACAAGGTTCGCACCTGAGACATTCTCAGCATCCCTGGCTTCCTTTCCATGGCAGCCCATGGATGTTTGGGCTTCACCTGGCATTGATGTCTGGTCTTGGGTGGGACAGAGTTGATGCCCTATACCTGAAGGTAGCAGAGCTCTGCTTGTTATCAACACAGGATCCTCAACAGGATGAGAGGGTCTGTCTGCTCTCTTGACACAGCTGTAAAAGGGTTTTTGCCTGGGCCCTGGGGGTGAAAGGTTTTGCTGCAACTTCTATCACTGGTTTAATATTTTTCTTCCTAGGAGGAGTGCAGGAAGCCTGTGGCGTCCGTGCCTTTCCCCAGGCAGCTGCTGGTTAGTTCCTTCAAGCCTGCAGCACTGAGGTGAGCTCTCTCACCTCTCCCACACTGCCTCTAATCTTTCTCATGAGGAAACAACAGGACCAGGTGAGATTCTCTAAGTGCCAATTCCCCTTGTGTTCGGGGTCCAGAGGACACGGGCAAAATTGAAAGGTACATTCATGACTTTCATTAAGATATAAACTAAGCAAGTGCCAAATAGCTTATTAATGCACGAGGGAATTAATAAGACATGCAATTGTGTTGTATCTTTGTACAACTACTGTGCGATAAAGAATGCTGGAATGAATTTACAAATGGATGTAAAATTGACCACCTTCTTGCATTCGTTGGCTGTTGTGTAGCTTAGCCAAGCTGGCACATCAGAAGAAAAAACATCGCACTGGCAAATTCTACATGGTGAGAAGCATTTGCATTCCACTGGACATAATTTACATTGCTTTGGGCAGGAATTATTTGCACTGCTATCAATTTGCTATAACGTAGAGAGCTGTAAATAGCCTGGTCAAAGGCCAACAAAGGAATAAATGACCAAGATGAATGAGGCAGTTTGGACATTCATGACATTTCAAATGGCTGCACCATTCTGCATTCTCACTACCAGTGAACAAGCGTTCCTATTGCTTCACATCCTCACCAACATTTGGTGTTGTCTGTGTTGCAGATTTTGGCCATTCGAATAGGTGTGTAACGGTGTCTTACCCTTGTCTTAATTTCCAATTCTCTGATGACAGATGATATGGAGCATCTTTTCATTAAATCCCTTGTTTCTTTTATTGCAGGCAGACAGGTTAGCTGGTACCCAAAGCCGTGTTATTCTACAGTTAGAGATAAAATGGGACTCAGAGGCTTAATTAGCTCTCTCAAGGGTGCAATTTTGTTCGCAGCACACAAGGTGTTAAAACTCAAAATACCTTCTCATGTCTTATCTTCCTGTTCTTTCTGACTGCAGAACCTGGCCCTTCGTATTAAAGAAAACATTTTATAATGGATCTAAGTCACCTGTAGAAGAAAATATCATATCCGTATGGGTGTTTTATTTCCTTTAATTCAAGATAAAAATACAGCAGGGTCAACATACGAAGTTGCTATTTCTGGCAAACTCTTTTGTGCAATGTCTGAGTTATTTGGACAATTATCTCCAATGTTCTATCCTACAGTTTTTATGCACATAGAGTTTAATCTCCAGTTGTTTGCCTTGTCCTCTGTACTGGGGAAACTCATTCCGTTTAGCTTATTTCCACTAATTTGTTGACTGACATTTTCTTCAAGGGACGACCGAAACCTCAAGTAGTACTTTGTTGTTGCTTCAGGTTCTTCCTTGGTTTTCCTTTATCATGGCCTTGTAGGCCTGTGTAGATACAGAGCAAAGTTGTTTACTTTTAAAAAAATTTTTATTTTATTTTTTGGCCGTGCCCCGGCTCCCCGACCAGGGATCGAACCCATGCCCCCTGCATTGGAAGCGTGGAGTCTTAACCCCTGGACCGCCAGAGAAGTCTATACGAAGGGAATTTGAAAGAGCAAAGATAAAATGATGGGAGGCCATCCACACGCACTTACCATACACACTCCCTTTTTACTGAGCACACACGAAGGTGCCCCAAAGACACGGAATATATGCCCATCTTGATATGCCTGGCTAATTACTGCTCTGCCTTTGTCTGTGACTCAGAAGTAGGTGCCGTCATCTCTCACTCTGCACTAGGTCCAAGTCATACCAATTTTTCTCTAAGAGAGTGATTAGCAACTTCATTTCCTATAGTCAAGAGTGCACAGAGGATAGTGACGTGGTATGTGTTTGTGACCTGACGGGGAATACACAGAAGGACCACACTTGGCAAGTAAACGAACCCTGAGCTCTAGCCACGACTTGGCCGTGATCCCAATACTGTTAGCCTGCTGAGATTTGTTTTTTAAGTACTTATTCCTTTAATTAAATAAATAATTAATTATTTGTGTCAGGTCTTAGTTGCGGCACGCAGGATCTTCGTTGTGGCGTTCAGACGTCTCTCTAGCTGTGGTGCACGGGCTCCAGAGCACATGGGCTCAGTAGTTGCAGCGCTCAGGCTTAGTTGCCCTGTGGCACGTGGGATCTTAGTTCCCCAGCCAGGGATCGAAGCCACGTCCCCTGCACTGGAAGGCGGATTCTTAACCACTGGACCACCAGGGAAGTCCCAGCCTCCTGAGATATTTAGAGTAATTAAATGAGTGACACGCATACAGCACATTATTCAATAAAGAGTATTATAGTCATTTTCAGGAATTCGTGAATCCATTGAAGATATGCTTTTAAAAATCATCCAATGGTTTCAAGGGGAAAAAAAGATGGGAGAAAAGAACTAGATGTGATTTGAAGCCAGCATTTGTTTTGCTCCCTTGCCGTGCGATGCCTTAAACGGTGACAGGATGATTCATCGTGAGTACTAGCAATTAACTAAAGGTCTATTACTAAAATGGTTGATGGTTTTATCCATTGATTTTCAATCTCAGTGACTACCATGCTCACTGCCCTGTCTACAAACCCCTGTTTGAAGGACCTGCTATGAAGAGTGTTATTTTAATGCCCTCAATACTGTTGATTGGACCAGAGGAGGGAATCTGACCCAAGAGTAAAAGAGAGCTTGGATACCTCAGATGTAGAATGGGGTACACGGGCGAGACAGGTGAGTAATATGCTCCTTTCGGAAATCTCAACTAGATAACTCTTTGAAAATGGGATCTGGAAGAATGACAGCTGGGTCTGTAAGAATGCAGAAGGAACATGAGGTCGGAAAGGGATCATGACAGGCAACACAGTGAGGACGCCCAGGCTTAGGAGTTAGTAGGAGAGGTTAAGAGGCAGACAGTAGGGGCAAGGAGAACAGGAAAACAGTGAAGGAGCTGGTAACCAGGGAAGAAAGGACCAGACACGAGACACAAGCATAGGGGCCGTCAGTGTCAAAAGGAAGAAAGAAGTGGGCAGGCGTGCATGCAGTTAGCCCAGTGACAACCTGACAACCAGGTCCAATGTCTTTTTTCTTTTTTTTTAAATAAACTTATCTTATTTATTTATTTCTGGCTGCACTGGGTCTTTATTGCTGCATGCACGCTTTCTCTAGTTGTGGCGAGCGGGGGCTACTCTTCGTTGCGGTGTGCGGGCTTCACATTGTGGTGGCTTTTCTGGTTGTGGAGCACGGGCTCTAGGTGTGCGGGCTTCAGTAGTTGTGGCACTCGGGCTCAGTAGTTGTGGCTCATGGGCTCTAGAGCGCAGTCTCTGTAGTTGTGGCGCGCGGGCTTAGTTGCTCCACAGCACATGGGATGTTCCTGGACCAGGGCTCTAACCCATGTCCCCTGCATTGGCAGGCGGATTCTCTGTTTTTTTAATTTATTTTAACATCTTTATTGGAGTATAATTGCTTTACAATGGTGTGTTACTTTCTGCTGTACAACAAAGTGAATCAGCTATAAATATACATATATGCCCATATCCCCTCCCTCTTGCGTCTCCCCCCCACCCTCCTTATCCCACCCCTCTAGGTGGTCACAGAGCACCGAGCTGATCTCCCTGTGCTACGCGGCTGCTTCCCACTAGCTATCTATTTTACATTTGGTAGTGTATATATGTCCATGCCACTCTCTCACTTCGTCCCAGCTTACCCTTCCCCCTCCCCGTGTCCTCAAGTCCATTCACTAGTAGGTCTGTGTCTTTATTCCCACCTCTTGCCCCTAGGTTCTTCAGAACCATTTTTTTCTAGATTCCATATATGTGTTAGCATACAGTATTTGTTTTTCTCTTTCTGACTTACTTTACTCTGTATGACAGACTCTAGGTCCATCCACGTCACTACAAATAATTCAATTTCGTTTCTTTTTATGGCTGAGTAATATTCCATTGTATATATGTGCCACATCTTCTTTATCCATTCATCCGATGACGGACACTTAGGTTGCTTCCATGTCCTGGCTATTGTAAATAGAGCTGCAATGAACATTGTGGTACATGGCCCTTTTTGAATTATGGTTTTCTCAGGGTATATGCCCAGTAGTGGGATTGCTGGGTTGTATGGTAATTCTATTCTTAGTTTTTTAAGGAACCTCCATACTGTTCTCCATAGTGGCTGTATCAATTTACATTCCTACCAACAGTGCAAGAGGGTTCCCTTTTCTCCACACCCTCTCCAGCATTTATTGTTTATAGATATTTTATGATGGCCATTCTGACCGGTGTGAGGTGATACCTTATTTTAGTTTTGTTTGTTTGTTTGTTTTTGGGGTTTTTTTTTTGCGGTACACGGGCCTCTCACTGTTGTGGCCTCTCCTGTTGCAGAGCACAGGCTGCGGACGCGCAGGCTCAGCGGCCATGGCTCACGGGCCCAGCCGCTCCGCGGCATGTGGGATCTCCCCGGACTGAGCCACGAACCCGTGTCCCCTGCATCAGCAGGCGGACTCTCAACCACTGTGCCATCAGTGAAGCCCTCATTGTAGTTTTGATTTGCATTTCTCTTATGATTAGTGATGTTGAGCATCCTTTCATGTGTTTGTTGGCAATCTGTATATCTTCTTTGGAGAAATGTCTATTTAGGTCTTCTGCCCATTTTTGGATTGGGTTGTTCGTTTTTTTGATATTGAGCTGCATGAGCTGCTTGTAAATTTTGGAGATTAATCCTTTGTCAGTTGCTTCGTTTCCAAATATTTTCTCCCATTCTGAGGGTTGTCTTTTCGCCTTGTTTATGGTTTCCTCTGCTGTGCAAAAGTTTCATTAGGTCCCATTTATTTTTGTTTTTACTTCAATTTCTCTAGGAGGTGGGTCATAAAGGATCTTGCTGTCATTTATGTCATAGAGTGTTCTGGCAGGCAGATTCTTAACCGCTGCGCCACCAGGGAAGTCCCTCCAATTTCCCTTCTAGGCATGAACACCTTGAGAGTAAAATGATCTTTATTTCGACGGCCATTTGAGTAAATATCTATTAACTGCTGAACAATGAAACATAAATAAATCAAATATTAAAGTTCGATTTCCCTGTATTAAATTTTAACGCAGTCTAAATGTGGAAAGCTTTACATTTCAGATAATTAAGCATGGGGGGAAAACATCATAGTAAGTTCTGAGATATAAAATTACTATTAAGTCATGCCTATTTTTCAACCCACAATTGTTTCAAGCATGTTTTGATATTCTGTCATCTTTATATCAAACTGGATTTATTTAATACTTAATATAGTATATGTTATTTTCTAAATTTGTATATGCCTTTCACAGTCTTTATTTTTGATATATAACAACCCATTGAGTAGATTTGATATGATTTATCTGAACACGTACCAACAGTCGACATTTAAATTACTGACCTTCTTTCACCCGCACTTTGTTTTATTTTCACAGATGAACTGCAATTACACATGACACCATACAACCATTTTCCTTAAAGGCTCTGCATTATTTTTAAATAATCTTTTGGTATTTGTTGTGGAAAAACCTTGAGGATAATCTATTTTTTCCTTCCATTTTTAAGGTCATGTATATTTCCTGCTCGAATGCATACAGGTTATTCTTGCTTTTTCCATCAATTCTTGGTGAGCCTTCTTAGTCACCAAACTCAATTATTTTCTCAGCTTAGAAAAATGTCTACTATGATGTGTTCAATATTTTCCTGTCTTCCATTGGTCTTTATTTTCCGAAGTTCCAACTATATTATTTGGAGTTTAAAGTAAGGTTCTGGAGGACACTTTAGCCTCAAGAAATCAAATAAATTCCTCTCATTTCACTAAAAAAAAAAAAACTCATCCATTTCCTTTGCATTCATGTACAGCGTCTCAAATTATCTTCCCAAGTACCAAGTTGATCTCTCCAAGTTTCGCTGTTTCTCTTTACCCATTACAAGCGAATCTTCATCTTGGTAGAGCATTTCTGAATTCCACAAACTCTCTCTCTACATCCTCATGCTATTCATCCATCTCAGCCTATTGCTTCCTTGCCTGTTGCTTTTTTTATTCCTCATAAGCAATCTGATTCTATATTTAGTACCTCAGAACAGTCATTCTCCAACAACCTCTGTTCTTGTGACTCCAATCCATTCACTAAGAACGCTTCCTTGCACCCCTCTGAGAATTGCAACCCTTCCTTCACATGCGGTGTTTTATCCTAATCCCCGTGTAATTCTCCGACCCCAACCATTGACTCTTTCACCTGTTTATGTCTCCAGGTTCACCTCCTGGAGCCCTTTGCCTCTCACTTCACACTTTAGGTATTCTCAACTACTTGAACTTAGAAAGCACACCAGTCATTTACAAGAACATCTTCCTCACAAATGTGAGGACCTCAAAGACAGCGGCAGGACCTTCCTCACTGGTACATCCTTCATATCCAGCTCTTATTGGTTGCTCAGAAACCTCATTAAATCCATGAATGAATGGACACATGAATGAGAGCAGGAACTCACACTTACACTGTTACCATATACTGGTCAGGATTCTAGCCCTACAACCAATAAGGAGGGTAATGCAACTGGGGTCACCAATTAGGAAGTGCTGGAGCCAGTGCATAAACTCACAGCATCGGAGAGGCATTTGCTAAAGGCATCACAATAATATTTCAAGACTCACACAATTATGGATGGAAATAATCTAAGTATTCATTGATGGAGGAATGGGTAAAGAAAATGTAAATACACACACACACGCACAAAGGAATATGATTCAGTGTGAGAAACAAGAAATCATTTGTGACAACATGGATGGACTTGGAGGGCATTACACTAAGTGAAATAAGTCAGAGAAAGACAATTACTGTGTGATCTCTCTTATATATAGAATCTAAACAAAACAAAACAACAAACTCATAGATACAGGGAACAGACTGGTGGTTTCAGGGAGTGGGGAGTGCACGATGGGTGAAGGGCCTCAAAAGGTACAAACGTTCAGTTATAAAATAAACTAGTCCTGCTGGGAGAAAATATTTGCAAATGATGTGATCAAGAAGGGCTTAGTTTCCAAAATATACAAACAGCTCCTACAACTTAACAACAGAAAAATGAACAACGCAATCCAAAAATGGACACAAGACCTAAATAGACATCTCTCCAAACAAGACATACAGATGGCCAAGAGGCACATGAAAAGATGCTCAACGTTGCTAATTATTAGAGAAATGCAAATCAAAACTACAATGAGGTATCACCTCACACTGGTCAGAATGGCCATCATTAAAATGTCTACAAACAATAAAAACTGGAGAGGGTGTGGAGAAAAGGGAACCCCCCCCCCCACTCTGTTGGGGGGAATGTAAATTGGTGCAGACACTATGGAGCTTTCTGTTTTTAGTTTTTTGGAGGTTCCTCAAAAAACTAAAAATAGAATTACCATATGATCCAGCAATCCCACTCCTGGGCATACATCCAGAGAAAAACATGGTTTGAAAAGATACATGCCCCTCAATGTTCACTGCGGCACTATTTACAATAGCCAGGACATGGAAATAACCTAAATGTCCGTCGACAGATAAATGGATAAGGAAGATGTGGTACATATATACAATGGAATATTAGTCTGCCATAAAGAAGAATGAAATAATGCCATTTGCAGCAACATAGATGGCCCCAGAGATGATCACACTAAGTGAAGTCAGTCAGACAGAGAAAGGCGAATATCATATGGTATCACTTCTACGTGGAATCTAAAATATGACACAAATGAACTTATGAAAACAGAAACAGGCCATTTCCAACCATTATGATTGATAAAGTGTCACTGATTTCCTTATTCAGTTGTGTTTCAGGAAAAGTAAAAATACAGAAGAGAGATTTTGAAGATTCACTCAAGTCCAAGATACCCCTAACCTAATGTATGCCATTAGGTCTTAATTCATCATAGATAAAATATTATATACTGGGGATTTGTAGAAATATGACACCAATGAACTTATCTATGATACAGAGACAGACTCACAGACATAGAGAACAGACTTGTGGTTGCCAAGGGAGAGGGGGGTGGGGGAGCGATGGACTGGGAGTTTGGGGTTAGCAGATGCAAACTATTGTATATAGGATGGATAAACAACAAGGACCTACTGTACAGCACAGGGAACTATATCCAATATCCTGTGATAAACCAGCATGGAAAAGAATAAGAAAAATTATATATATGTATAACCAAGTCACTTTGCTGGACAGCAGAAATTAACACATTGTAAATCAACTATACTTCAATAAAATAAATTTTAAAACATTATAAAAAGTAAAATAAACTAGTCCTGGAGATACAGTGTACAGCATGGTGACTACAGTTATCAAGACTATTATATATTTGAAAGTTGCTAAGATGGTGGACGGTAAAAGTTCTCATCTCAAGAAAAAAAATCTGTAACTGTGTGGTGATGGATGTTAACTAGACTTCCGGTGGTAACAATCTCCCAATATATACACATATCAAATTATTATGTTGTACACCTGAAACGAATATGATGTTATATGTCAATTATACCTCGATTTGAAACAAAAAGAAAAAGAAGGAACCAAGCCTTTGACATCTTGATCTTGAACATCTGGCTTCCAGAATTATGAGGAAATGAATATCTATTGTTTAAGCCGAAAAAGAAAAGTACAGCAAGGTCCCTTCCACGCAAAGCTTTGGTCCATACTAGCTGTCTGGGTCACTCTTT
>NW_006775372.1:952830-960672 GCF_000442215.2 Lipotes vexillifer
ACTCTTTCCTCTGCCCTCATCCACCAGGCCCATCCTTATTCTTTCTCTTCACAGATACATCATCCCTCACAAGAAGCCTTTCCTACTGTCCTAGGGGGATGTGCCCTGACACCCTGTTAGGTGTTTCTCAAATGTGTTCTGGGGTACTCTCCATATGAACCAGCAGAATGCCCCCAGTATAGTTTAAGCTCTACAAAGGCAGGAAAAATATGTCATGTTCATCAGTCTGTTTACACAGTCGAGAGCATTATCTCATTGCATCTTAAGCAAGGATGATTCACCACCTCTCTTGCAGCCATTAAATATTTACGAACGTCTCCTTTGAGTGAGGGAAGAGCTTGAGTGAGGTAAAAGCCATAAAAGCCTGATGTCTGCAGAGAGTGTATCAGCTCTGAGCCTCGTCACTGGCAGGTTTGCTTTCAAAATCCAATTAGCATCACGAAAGTACCCGATGCAACTTCTAAGAATAGGTTTGAAACAAATCAGCATTTCTGAACCAAGTTTCAGGATGCCGGCGAGGAGACACCTCCACTTCCTGAGGCGTTGATGTCTGTCAGAAGCTTCTCAAATACGGTCCACTTAAATCTTCAGAAATAATTTGTAATGGAGATATGCATAGTTCCATTTTGAAAATAACGAAAGCGAACAATGAGAGAGGTCACCCAGCTACTGCTATGTCCACCAGGCTTCGACTACCCTTGCTCTGAGTTACTTGGTGCTGTTCTAATTATTTAAGGTTGAAACCCAGATTTTGCACCTCCATGAAAAGCTGGGGCTGCACTTTTTTAGGAGTTTTCCTTGATTCCGAGCACTGTGTTTGCCTCACTGTCTCCCCACTGGGCTCCACATCCTTCCAGGTTGTGACTGGTCTGAGAGCACTTCCCCTCAGAAGAGAGTTGAGATTCATCTCTCCCTGTCTCCGTTCATTGCAGAGAACATCCTTTCCAAAGGCTTCTTCTTATGCATGGAATGGTACTCACGTGGCTTCTAACACCACCCGCCCCTCTAAGAATTACTCTGTGCAAACACAGAAGTCTTCAACTCAGCCATGACATTTTTAGTTAAATTCACATGGAGTAAATGATCATCTTTCCAGTCAATGACTATGATGCCATAAAAAAAGTTTTCCCCTTCAGTATTCCCTACATGTTATACTCTAGTCCATCTTTATCATGACTAAATAGAAACATGGAGATCATCTACTGTGAGGTGGAAACTGTTTTCTCCATGAACTTGGTGCTCATAGGGAATGCTAGAAACAAGACTTGCAATGACTCTGGTCATATATTTGCACTCGTGTGGAGGGGTTATGCAGCAGCCGTAGTCAACTGGAGAGACAACACGGCTGCTGATGTAAAACTAATGTAGTTGTGCAGGTGATTGGCCAGGACTCTCCATCTCTCATGGTAGAAATGCTGTCCACTTGATACCAGCTTTGGGTGGAGCTCTGTGACCTCTGTCTTGCTTCCCCTGATTCCTCATCCTTTCTCAGTTCATCTTGATCTTTGGACCAGACCCTCTCACCCCTTACTCTTTCGGAGTTGACTTACTGACTGGCAAAGTCTGGTGATGCCAGAGTCTCAAAAAAAATAAATAAATAAATAAATAAGAAAAATTTTATATATATATATATATATATATATATATATATATATATATATATATCCTTGATGGAGCACTTTATGTTTTTGTATGGCTTCAGGTTACTGTCTAGCCTCCTTTCATTTCTACTTTAAAGAACTCCTTTTGGCATTTCTTGTAGGTCTTTTCTAGTGGTAATGAACTCCCTCAGTTTTTGTTTATGTGAGAAAGCCTTAATTTGTCCTTCATTTTTGAAGGACAGATTTGCTGTATATAGTATTCTTGTTTGATAGTTTTTTCCTTTCAGCACTTTGAATGTATTAACTCACTTCCTTCTAGTCTGCAAGCCTTCTGCTGAGATTTCCATTGATAATCTTACAGAGGCTTCATTGTATGTGATGAGTCAGTTATTTCTTGTTGTTTCTAAGATTCTCTCTTATATATATATATATATATATATATATATATATATATATATATATCCTTGAAAATTCTTTCCTCAACAGCAGTTTTGTACTTTAAAAATATTTACTAACAATTAGTGCTATTAGTTTTGAATCAATCATCTATAAAAAATGTACTGAGCTAAAGATCTTACCACTTAGTTCTTTCCTGATCTACAGACAAAACTGATCGGCTAGATATGATCCATTTAACGTGAGGAAAAGGAAATGTTTCCCAAGAGACATCAAAGGACTTGGAACAAAGAAAGTTAGCACATGAAGTCCATGAATCCTTTCTTTTAGTACAGTACAGCTGCCAGCCTAAGCATTCAGTAAACACAGTCACTGTCATGCTTTACATGTTTTTCTTTTTAAAATGTACACATTTGACACTGTCTAGATAATGTTGGCTTCCAAAACACATTCACTGGAAGTGGTGCTGGCAAGAAAACAGACAAGGTCATCTGAGTTATCTTTCCTATTACTCAACCCTGAGATTCACTCCAATAAAAAAAAGAGGGTGTAAGCTCCCAGAAATTTGGCTTGTGCCAGGAATCTACACTTCTGATAGCACTATTTTTAATGAGTCCTTGGGTTTATGCAAAATTGATGTGCTTACACATTTTGGTCAACAAGCATTTATTGAAGTTTCTGGCCAAAGGTGGTTGAGTGAAGACCCTCCTTCCTTAAAATTTCCATAAAGAAAATAAATAATGAAAGCTAGAGGGAAAAAGAATAACCTTTCTCTCTCCCTCTTTTTTTATAATAACCTTTCTCTTTAATATATGAAAATTTCCACCGACCCCCATCATAATGAGTCGTGCCTGCAGACTGAACATGAAACCTGGATTTCCAAAAATTAAAAAAAATTAAAATGATGGGTCCCTTGTTCTTGGAGAAGGAAACACAGAAAAGCTAAGAAAATTCTCCAGGGTCATACTGCTGGCAAGAGAGTTCATCAGAAAGCCTGATGCTAGCAAGAAGGTGGGAAGACGGGAATAAGGAAATAAACCACCAAAGAGATGAAAGCCACCTTAGAAGGAAAAAAGAACAAATAACACTCATACAACCAAAACAGCATTAAGATTCTTCCTTGTGCAGAACGACCAACCCTCATTCTTTCATTTATTTCTGCAGCTCCACCAATTTGCCTGCTGTTTCATTTCTACCTTGCCTGTCTTGAGCCTTTGACAGACCACATTTTCTTTCTTTGCATTCATGGCGACTAAGAATATTAATGCTTGACATTACTGCAGAATTACTATCGAACACAATACATCGGAGAAAGAAAGAAAATATGTACCTATTATAAACGAGGAGGTGAAGTCATTATTTTTTGATGGGTTAGTTTTATAACGAAAACCTAAGAGAATCAACCAGAAAATAAAAATGAAGATATTAAGACATTAAAGGAACACGGTTATTTATCACGTTAACACAGAAATTCAATATTTTCCCCAGATATGAGTAATAATATGTTAGGGAATAAACTGGCAGGAAGATAACTCATATTACCAAACAAGCAAAAAAATAAAGTACCTCAAAATTAACTTAACAAGCCATGTACAATACATAGAGAGAAAAATGTTGAAACATTATTGGCACATATAAATAAGAATTAAATAAGTGGAAAGAAATGTTATTTTTCCTTGACTCAGTATTGTAAAGATGTCAATCTCCTTAAATTAATTTGTAAATTGAAGGTGATCTCAATAGAAATGCCAACAGGATTACTTTGAAACTATAAAAGCTAATTCTCAGACTAATGAGGAAGGACCAGCCCCTCGAGATATTCAGACGTATTATAAAGCTACATTTATTAGAGCTACTTGATGTTGGTACAGGAATATACACAGAGAGCAACAGACAGGACAGAGGCCATAAGTAGACTGACATACGAAGTGGAATTTAGTATATGTCAAAGAGAACATCCTAAATCAGTGAGGGAGAGAGTATATTTAACAAATAATAGTGGGATAGTGATGTGGCCATCAAGGGAAAATACATATATGTGCATATGTACATACATATATATGAGTATATATGTTTATTAAACTATATTTGTTACTATATATAGTAACTATATACTATATATACAGACTATATACTAAATAGTATCTGTGTGTAGATAGATAGATAGACAGACAGATACATGATAGATATTTTCATTTCCATTTATTTACCTACGGCTTGTTTTACTCCTTATATAAATTTAAATATGAGGGTAGAAATTCTAGAAGGGAACAGGGCTCATTTTACAAGTACAGTGCTGAAGTGGAGACAACTTTCAAAGCAAGACATAAAAGTGGGTGCCATACTGAGTTATTGATTTAGCCACTCTAAATTTACAATTTGTGCATTCAAAAATAAGCTATATTGAAATTAAAAGACAGATTTTTAACAAGACATATCTCTTTGCCTAGTCATACAGGATTTGAGGACAAAGATGCTTCTATTTGTTCATTTAGTTATTTAGTATCATCAAAAACCTGCAGCACAGCACACTGAATAAACAATCACTCTATATACACATTTAATCATCAATTCATCGTGTTGATCAGAACTCCGTACCCTCAAATAGGAAATTTTTTCTCCAAATCCAAGCAGGAAGGAACTGGTTCACTTATCCTAAGCAAGTAAAAGAAGCTGAAGTTTCCAGAACCTGTCCTCTGTCTCAGCTTAATGTAAGCTGTGGGATACAAGAGGAAAAATAAAACACCGAGAACTGAATCAATCATAAAAAGTGATCCAAGCTACAGAACTCTTTGATTTCCGCAGGTTTTTGCTTTTGGTGTTTTTTTTGGTAACACCTTTGCTGAGATATAATTCATGTACCACACAATTCACCCATTTAAAGTACAAATCAATGATCTCTAGTACATCAGAAGAATGGCTCAATCATCACAGTAAATTTTAGAATATTTTCATCATCTGAAAAAGAAAACCTATACCCTTTGGCTGCAACTCCTCATTACACCTCTTCCCAACCCTAGGCAACCACTAATATACTTAACATGCCCATCGATTTCCCTATTCTAGACATTTCATATAAATAGAATCCCACCATATGTGGTCTTTTGTGACCAGTTTCTTTGTTTAGCATAATGCTTTGAAGAAACATCCAAATGGCAGCATGAATTAATTCTTCATTTCTTTTCATGGCTGAATAATATTCCACTGCACGGATGGACCACACTTGCTTAACTATTCATCCACTGATGGACATGTGAGTCCTTCAGCTTTGTTCCTCTTTTTGAAGGAGGCTTTGTCTATTCTGGTCCCTTACAAGTCCGTATGAATTTTAGAAGCAACTTTTTCCATTACTGATATGGGCCACTGAGATTTTGATGGGGATTTCAATGAATCTGTCGATCAGTGCAGTGAGTACTGCTTATCTGAACAAAATGAAGTCTTCCAAATCATGAACACAGGTGTCTTTCCACAGGTAGTTTTCAGAGTGTAAATTGTACATTTTTCATATAATGTATTCCTAGGCACTTATATTATTTTCAATGCTATCATAAATGGGAATTGTTTTCTTAATTTTATGTTTCATTGAAAATGTACAGAAATTTGATTGAGTTTTTATGTTGATCTTATATCCACAGAATTTTCTATATACAGGATCATGACATCTTCAAATAAAAATCATCTTACTTCTTCCTTTCCTAGTCTGCATGCCGTCCATATTATTTTATCCTTTAACTGCCCTGGCTGTAATGTCCAGCACAACATTGAACAGAAGTGGCAAAAAAAACCCTGTCATGTTTCTAACCCTCGGGGGAAAGAATCCAGACTTTCACCATTAAGTAAAATGTTAGCTCTTGTTTTTTGGACATGTCCTGCAGAGATTTTTCTATACATATAAGAAGAGTACTCAAATTGAGTTAATGGTCTGTGTTCAAATTCTGACGTATATACAACCACTCATTCTTCCAAAATATAGCCACTGTGCTACTATTTAACAAATGATCTTAAACTTGCGTTAACCAAGCGCAAATTCCCAAAGAGCATTAGGAGAATTTGACATTGACCAAAATTCAAATTCTATTTTTTTTTTTGTTTGTTTGTTTGGTTTTTTTTTTGTTTTTTTTGCGGTACGCGGGCCTCTCACTGTTGTGGCCTCTCCCGTTGCGGAGCACAGGCTCCGGACGCGCAGGCTCAGTGGCCATGGCTCACGGGCCCAGCCGCTCCGCGGCATGTGGGATCTTCCCGGACCGGGGCACGAACCCGTGTCCCCTGCATTGGCAGGCGGACTCTCAACCACTGCGCCACCAGGGAAGCCCTCAAATTCTATTTTAATGCTTCCCCCAAACTAAAAAAAAATTAAAAAATAGCAACAGACATAAGATTGACCCCATGATACTCAAATTCTAATCATGATATAGCAATACTAACAGCATTATTGGCCATCTTAAAAATTACTGAAAATAGGTTAAGAAAAATGTGTTTTTAAATTATACTAAGTGGCTTAATTCACTTATCAGTTTCAGTTGAAAAACAATAATGCTATCTTAAAAACATAAAGCACTTTTTTACAAAGTACTTTATAACCATTATCTCATTTTAACGCTCAGTTTTTTGTTTTTGTTTTTGCGGTACGTGGGCCTCTCACTGTTGTGGCCTCTCCCTTCGCAGAGCACAGGCTCCGGACGCGCAGGCTCAGCGGCCATGGTTCACGGTCCCAGCCGCTCCGCAGCACGTGGGATCCTCCCGGACCAGGGCAGGAACCCGTGTCCCCTGCATCGGCAGGCAGACTCTCAACCAGTGCGCCACCAGGGAAGCCCTTAACTCTCAGTTCAAAAAAAAATTATTTTATTGAAGTCTAGTTGATTTATAATGTTGTTAATTTCTGCTCTATAGCACAGTGACTCAGTTATACATATTCATACATTCTTTTTCATATTCTTTTCCATTATGGTTTATCACAGGATACTGCATATAGTTCCCTGTGCTGAACAGTAGGGTCTTCTTGTTGACCCATTCTAAACATAATAGTTTGCATGTGTGAAGCCCACACTCCCAGTCCATCCCTTCCCGATGCCCCTCCTTGGTAACCACAAGTCTGCTCTCTATGTCTGTGTTAACTCTCAATTTTGATAGTAGTAAAGCACATACTCATTTGAGGAATGAGGAAACTGTGTTTCAGAGACATCTATTAGCTAATGTAAAGGACAGTGTTTTAGTGAAGTTTATCCTAGAAATTAACGTTCCTCATCCCCTTCCCAGAGTTCTCATCTCCACTCAGTGCTCCGGCACTTGACCTGGTGTTGGCAGAACTGCTTGTCAACCTTACCACCACCTGTAGTTTTCATCAGAGAGCAAAAAGGGGAGAAGTTGGATCTGTTACAAAAAAAAAAAATTAAAAGCTCAGGAATTCAAAAGAGCATTCAACGGAAAATAAAAACTGTATTTAAAAGTATGATTATGGGCTGTCGGCACTAATTAATATGAATTTACTTTTACTATTCAGGTGCTTAGCTGGGGTGAGTTAACTGATGTAGGATGCCAGTTCAAAGCTTTTCTAAACACAAATTTTAGGTTAAAAAACGCTCCAGGGGGGCGGTGGAAAGATGGCGGAGGAGTAAGACGCGGAGATCACCTTCCTCCCCACAGATACACCAGAAATACATCTACACGTGGAGCAACTCCTACAGAACACCTACTGAACGCTGGCAGGAGACCTCAGACCTCCCAAACGGCAAGAAACTCCCCACGTACCTGGGTAGGGCACGAGAAAAAATTAATTAAAAACAGAGACAATAGAATAGGGACGGCACCTGCACCAGTGGGAGGGAGCTGTGAAGGAGGAAAGGTC
>NW_006775372.1:965003-976556 GCF_000442215.2 Lipotes vexillifer
GGGTTGGGGGCCCATTTACTGAAAAAAAAAAAAAAAAAGATTGTTTTAGCCATTCCTACTTTGCATTTCCATATACATTTTAGAATCACTGCAGGGCATTCAGAAATAGACATTTAAAAAAAATGATACTGTATCAATTAGATATCAATATGGAAGAAAATGAACTTGATTACCTCACACCACACATAAAAATCAATTCCTGGAGGATTATAGTCTAAAAGTTAATGGTGAAATAACAAAGCTTTGAGAGACTAATACAAGAAAATATATTTATGTCTGTGGGGTGGGCAACATTTCTTAAAACATGACACAAAAGTTACTGACAATGAAGAAAAAGATTGGTGGATTAGAATACTCTTCATCTGAAGAAACCACTGTGAGAGTAACTACAGACTGGAAGGAGGTATTTGCAGTGCATATAACCAACAAGAGACTTGTATCTGGAATATATAAAGAACTTTTGGGCTGCTCTGGTGGTACAGTGGTTGGGAATCCGATGCCTGCAAATGCAGGGGACACGGGTTTCAGCCCTGGTCCAGAAAGATCCCACATGCCGTGGAGCAGCTAAGCCTGTGTGCCACAACTACTGAGCCTGTGCTCTAGAGCCTGCGAGCCACAGCTACTGAGCCCGCGTGCACAACTGCTGAAGCCTGCGTGCACAACTACTGAAGCCTGCACGCCTAGAGCCTGTGCTCCGCAACAAGAGAAGCCACCACAATGAGAAGCCTGTGCACTGTAACGAAGAGTAGCCCCTGCTCGACACAACTAGAGAAAGCTGGCGTGCAGCAACGAAGACCTAACGCAGCCAAAAATAATAAGTAAAATAAATTCAAAAAGACTTTTATGCAACGAGAAGTAGACAAACCAGTATAAAAATGAAAAAAATTTTTTAAAATATTAAACAAGAACTTCACAGAAGTTATACAAATGAGTCAACATATGAAGAGGTCTCAGTTCCATTAGTAGTTGGGAAACATAAATTAAAACCCCAGTGATAAATTACATCCCCCAAAAGAATGGTTAAAATCTATGAAAAGACAAAAGTGTTGCTGAGGGTGTGGAGTGGTGCGAGTGCTTAGACACTGTTTATGAGAGTGTAAATCTGACAAAGCTTTGGAAAACTGCCATTATCTACTCAGTTTGAACACAGCCTACCCTGTGACCCAGAAATTTCACTTCTAGGTATATATCCAATGGGTATAGGTGCCCTTGTCCTTCAAATGAAGGTCGTTTATTTGAATGTTGGTTGTTTGCAATTTAATGCATATTTTTTTGTAGAGACAATATTATAAATTGATTGGGTTTGTATATTGGTGCATAATCATTAGTACCCAACTCTAACAAAAATCTTTGTAAATGTATCTCAAACTCTTAGTGGAATAAAATATGTAGACTAACCTAGAAACTTAATCCTCGTTTCTAACACTATTTTTATGTAAGAAGGTAATCCTGTGTCATATACATTTGCATCTACAATGGTAAGGGCAAGAAGGACCCACACCATAATACCAGGAATATCTCTCTTCCCTTACCTCTTATGACTGTTTCTTTGTAGGTAGGGGGTACTTGTAAGTTGAGTTTATAGGTAGGTGAGTGCCTCTTTGTTCCAGTAAGAATTAACATGTACATCTTGGTGACATCTCAGGGCCCTTCCAACTCAGAATTCTCATATTCTGTCATATTCAGAATTATGACTGGCACAAGTAAAATAAAAATTTTTGTATGGCATATTGTTTTCATTAAACTTAGGAGAGTGATAGATTAAAAAGTAATTCAGAGATTACCTGAGGCCAATCCCCATTTTTTTTAACAGATAAGTAAACAAGCCCAGAGAAGTGACCTAAACTTGCCCATGTTACTCCCTCTTCATCATCATCAAAAAATAGTTACCATATGTAGTAGAGTGTCTACTGTTATACACATTAACTTATTTAATTGCCAAAACTACCCCTTTTACAGATAGCAAAACCAAGGTACAAAATTTAAGTAACTTGTATAGGTTTAAACCTCTCCACTATAGTTATTCTTTTAGCCTAATAGTACTGGTAACTGGACAGAAATTTTAACCTATATTGATATAGCACCTTTTCTGAGCCAGGCACTGGCAGAAAGACTTTTAGTGATGATTATTGAAAATAAAAGAGTTGTTTTGTCTAGAAAAATTAATTACAATGTCTCTTTTCACATGCATTCTGATTTTTCTTGGGATGAATGGAGAAAGGGGTATTTTTTCAAAATATTTTAAAAATAATGTAAATATCTTTTATATATTTAGAAAAAAATTCATTTAAATTGCAGGTACATATTATTTTTAAAATAGTAAGTGATATATGGTCCTCGAATTTAAATTTCTGTCTTTTTTAAAACAGTATTGAGCTCAGAGAATTGGAGAAGAAATTAAAAGCAGCTTACATGAATAAAGAAAGAGCAGCTCAGATTGCTGAAAAGGATGCCATTAAATATGAGCAAATGGTAATCATGTTTCTGGTCATTATGTTTTCCATATTTTTAACTTCATTTAGAAAACCAAAAATAGACCAATTTTTGGAAAATTGTTACATTCTATAAAGAATTTACACTGTTCGATTTCTCAAATACTTTTATACTTTTCAGATCCTTAAGGTGTAAGAAATTATGGATATTGAGCTTTGTGTAATTTAATATTAGAACCTTTCAGAGACACAAGGAATTAGGTTGATGCTTAGAATGAACAGGGAGGGAGGGAGACAAAGAGGGAAGAGATATGGGAACATATATATATGTATAACTGACTCACTCTGTCATAAAGCAGAAACTAGCACACCATTGTAAAGCAATTATACCCCAATAAAGATGTTAAAAAAAAAAAAAAAAGCTCCAGGGCTTCCCTGGTGGCACAGTGGTTCAGAGTCCGCCTGCCGACGCAGGGGACACGGGTTCGTGCCCCAGTCCGGGAAGATCCCACATGC
The DNA here is from genome assembly GCF_000442215.2 of Lipotes vexillifer. NCBI lineage: Eukaryota > Metazoa > Chordata > Mammalia > Artiodactyla > Lipotidae > Lipotes > Lipotes vexillifer. Next base: position 967,952 of record NW_006775372.1, read on the forward strand.
CGCGGAGCGGCTGGGCCCGTGAGCCATGGCCGCTGAGCCTGCGCGTCCGGAGCCTGTGCTCTGCAACGGGAGAGGCCACAGCAGTGAGAGGCCCGCGTACTGCAAAAAAACAAAACAAACAAACAAAAACACCGCTCCAATTTCCAGGATGTAAACTATTTTCTCAACAGCTGGAGATCAACTATTTTCTCAACAGTCGGAAATCAACAATCCATAATTAAATCAATTTAAAAATGTTTAAAGAGACAGAAAGGAACTCTAGCGAGAATTCAATATATAGTTCTGTCTTTAGTTTCAAGACCTCTAGATCATACTAAATAACTCGAAGATATTAAAAAAAAGAAAGAGTTTTTTTTCCCTAAGAATTTTCCTTGTAAAGAAGGCATTTCACGAGTTACCATGAGCTATAAAGTGAAAATGATCCATTCAGTCAAAAAAACGTGTTGACAAGATGAACTGTTATTCATCCATGATGAAAGCATTTTCAGATTTAGGGCCAGGAGGCATTTTTGAAAGCGACACTGCTTGTGAACATGAAAGTAAGGACACCTGCTTGTTAATGGAAAGGTAAATGATGACCCTGCAAATTTCCTGACAATCCTTTAAGTCTGATTTGTCCCAAAGACTTTTGCTTATGCCTGTGGCATTATAATAGCCAAATGCCTTCCTGCTACCTAGCCAGCCACATGGGGCAAATTCTCCTTTCAGGCACCATGGAAATGGCCAAAGAACTGGTGCAGCGCCTGGGGACCTGGTACTGCAATTATCAGAAGCACCAGTGACAGCCCAAGAGCTACCTGTTTGCAATGAAATCGTACACACATCCTGCAACCTACACAGGCATAATCACATATTAGCTTGGACTTGCTGACGGCAATACATGGTTTTGTTTGGAAAATATCGTCAGAAGAGGGCATGAGTCACATCTGGCTTGTGTTTTGGGTTTCCAGACAGCAATCTGAGTTGGTCTGAGAAATAAATGGGGAAGTTGGCAAATATGCTAGTTCATTATTCTGCAGGTCTTTCCCCGTGCTTTATTCCTTGGCATAGCTAAGTCATGCTAGGGTTAGCTTAGGGAAGGATTACAGGATGCTTTGGTCAGCATTCTCCAGAGAAACAGAACCAATTTCACATATATACACATATAATTCTCTGCTATATGTACCTATATATGCAATTAATATACACACTATATTAAAATTAAATACTGGTGTCATCCAGGGGAAATAAGCATATCTGAGGCCTTCTGATGGGAGGCAAGCTGTTACAAACTTTCCGGAAGGAAATATACAGCAAAGGCTTTAAGCAAACGAATATCCTTTGACCTAGCACTTCCATTCCAAGAAATACATCTTAAGCACACAATCGTTGATGTGGACAAAGATTTAATTGTATGTTCCCCAATAAAGATGTTAAAAAAATAATAATAATTGTATGTTCCTTCACGTTCTACTTACTAACAGTGAAGAGATGGTCAGAAGCTGAACGCCCCAAATGAAGAACTGTTAAAATAAAAATGAGTTGGGGGCTTCCCTGGTGGCGCAGTGCTTGAGGGTCCGCCTGCCGATGCAGGAGACGCGGGTTCGTGCCCCGTTTTGGGAGGATCCCACGTGCCGCGGAGCGGCTGGGCCCGTGAGCCATGGCCGCTGAGCCTGCGCGTCCGGAGCCTGTGCTCCGCAAATGGGAGAGGCCACAACAGTGAGAGGCCCGCATAACGCAAGAAAAAAAAAAAAAAAATGAGTTGAACTTCAAGGCAACTATTTAATGAAGGTGTTTCAGGACAGCTAATGACGTAGACCAAAGGTTCAGTACATGAATTAACAAAATAAGTGAAAACTACTGGCTGGATACAAATATAGATATACAGAGATACAGACACAGATACATTTACCCCTATAGGGGTAACTAAAAGAATATATACCCAACAGGTAACAGTGGCACAATTACAGCTAATGTAACTTTCTTCTCTGCATATTCTGTGTGTATCAAATATATTATTAAACAAAAAACAGTACTTTACGGTGGAGAGACCTAACATACCACCTCAGCCAGGTTATGAAGTTTAACAGCAATTGTGGTATCATGTTGATAGACTGTACCCTTCCTAGGATGCGATGAAAACTGTAGCTGCCTTTCTTCCAAACCTTACAACCCTGATTATAACATGAGAAAAATCCCAACTGAGTGACATCCTACAAAATACCTGAGAAGTCCCTCTCCAAACTGTCAAGGTCATCTGAGAAACCGTCACAGACAAGAGGAGCCTAAGGTGACTGAGGACTGAAAGGAATAAGGTGTCCCGGACAGGATGCTAGAACAGACAAGGGACGTTTGGTAAAAAGGAAATAGGAATAACGTACGGACTTGAGTTAATGATCATGTATCCAGATCAGACCGTAAGTTGTGAGGAATGTACCATAACTTTGCATATGGAGATGAACTTTGTGAAGGAGGGGGACTCCTTCAGAGTCTGTTTTCTAGTGGTAAAGGGTCTTCTGGCTTCAATCTCTTCACCTACATACTCCCACTGCCATGACAGATGGCACAAGGGACGGTGCCATTTGAAATGAAGATCCTTCTGAAAATCCAATATAAACATCTTTGATGGGCATCCAGTCTGGAGTGTGTCAAATCCTTGACCAGCCTCCATCCATAAACACAGTTTCTATGAATTTTCTTCCATTTCTGTGCCCCCATGGATGTCTAACACCAGCCATGGGAGGAAAAGAGTGTCTTCTACTTCCTGTAACCTACAATGATCATTTTCTACAACAGGTCCCAGCGCAGGTGAGCTGACACCTGTCCTGAACCTTCTGCTGGGCTGGACAGGACCAAGGCTGAGAGGCCTCTCTCCTCTCTCAGTTGGGGCAAGTCCCAGCCCACAGTGATGTCATGGTGCTGTAGCCCTGCCCGCCTGTGATGTCAGCGGTTTCTAGGAGATGGGCCAGGATGCTCACAATTAAGAGGACGGCCACCTTGATGCATCTACAGTGTTGACAAGCAACGCCTGTCCGGCTGCTGAAGCACACTCTGCTGAAACGCTTTCCTCCCCAACGATGCCGATCTGTACTCCGATTAGCAACAGCGGTAAGAGCTCCCCTTCCTCTCCTGCCCCTGCCCCTGCCCCTTCGCCTTCTTCCTTACACTGAATTGTTTAAACTGCCTCCTAATATATTTTGATTATTCCTTTTCTGTTTGGATGGTCCGAGAGCTCCATTTTCCTGGAGCAGGTTTTTCTGGTTTACCTGCAGCCAACATAGCAGGTATGGGCTCCAGGCAGCCCAGGTAGAGGGGTGCAGGAATAGATGGGACAGGGAAGGCTTGGTAGGAAAGGAGAGAGAAGGCAATCAGCTGTTAATGGGCAAAATATCAGAGTATGTTTCAGGGGAACGGACTTCAATCCTTACACCTTAATGATATCTTCAGATCAGCCAATTGTGGGGCTCAGCTTTGCCTCCTTACCCTGCGGGGACTGAAAAGTCACCTCTGGTTTCGGCTCTACGACCAAATTCACAAAGATGCCAGGGACTGGTCCTGTCCAAGAGGGAGCTAAACCATTATTAAGTCAAAAAGGCCGTGTAACGGCATTGTCACTGGATTTGGATTATCTGCTCAGTACCTGTACTTTCGGGCACGATTACGTGGGAGATGATGGAGCAGAACCAGGAAGGATATCATGAGATATGGTGGGATGAGTGAATCGTGGCTGGTGTGTTCTTTCAACGAAAAATGGATTCTTAAATCTTCTGTTCAGCCGTTCCTCTGTTAGGAGGTGAGGATACATCGAAGGATCAGGAGAGATGGGAGGCAAAAGAAAAGAGGAGAAAGTAAAGCACAGTGTGGAAATGATACAGGGGAAGTAGGAGCAGGGTGGTCGGGTCTGGAAGAAAGTAGAAAGTGCTTAGCTCTGATAGGGAGGGCAGAAGAATTCATACATGACTGAACGATGGGGCTGACTCTTGGTGAATAACATTCTTTCAAGGGCCAGGGTTGGGGAAGAGGTTTTGTGGTCCATCTGAAGAAACAAACTCACCACCCATAAAGCTTGAGAGTAGGATTCACATAGAGGTTGTAGGGCTTGAAGGTCAACCAGTAGGTCAGGTCAGATCAGAAAGGACAGACTAGAAGATACTGAAGAATTTAAGTGATGTCTTGCAGGTAATGGAGAATTTAAGTGTATTACCCATGATGATTGGAATTATTAAGATTCTGGCAAAAATGTGGAGATTAAGAAGGAGGCGAGGTTGGACAGAAGCTGAATATTAAAACTGCATCAGTAGAGGAAAAGTCAACAGTGTGAGAACATTATATTTAACTGACAGCATGCCCGGCAGGTCGGGCTCCCTGAAAATAGCACAGTTTTGAACTGGTTTACAGCCATATCTCAGAAATAGTGTGGGTTCAGTTCTCGAGCACTGCAGTAAAGCAAGTCACATGGATTTTTTGTTTCTCAGTGCATATAAAAGTTATGTTTGCACTAGACTGTAGTCTGTTAAGTGTGCTATAGCATTATGCCTAAAAAAAGTATACACTTTAATTTTAAAATGTATATTTATATATATACACACACACATACAGTAGAATATCACTCAGCCATAAAAAAGAATGAAATAATGCAATTTGCAGCAACACGGATGGACCCAGAGATTATCACACTAAATGAAGTCAGACAGAGAAAGACGAATACCGTATGATATCACTTATATGTGGAATCTAAAATATGATACAAATGAACTCATTTACAAAACAAAACTCGACTCAGACAGAGAAGACAAACTTATGGTTATCAAAGGGGAAAAGGGGGGAGGGATAATTTAGGAGTTTAGGATTAAAATATACACACTACTATATATAAAATAAACCACAAAAGGACCTCTGTATAACACAGGGAACTATATTTAATACCTTGTTATAACCTACAATGGAAAAGAATCTAAAAGAGAATAAATATATATGAATCTGTATAGCTGAATCACTTTGCTGTATACCTGAAACACATTATAAATTAACTATATTTCAATAAAAATTTTTTTAGAAAAAAGCTTTATTGCTAAAAAATGCTCACCATCTTCTGAGCCTTCAGCAAGTCATAGTAGTAACATCAAAGCTCAGTGATCACAGATACCACAGCAAATGTAGTCATGATGAAAAAGCTTCAAATATTGTTAAAATTACCAAAACGTGACAGAGGCATGAAGTGAGCAAATGTTGTTGAAAAAATGGCCCCCATGGACTTGCTTGAGGCAGGGTTGCCACAAACCTGCAATTTGTAAAAAAAAATGCAGTATCTGTGAAGCACAATAAAATGAGCTCTGCCTGTATTAGCAAAAATAAATGAAGATAGGCAATTTAGCATTCATTTAAGAACGTTAAAGACAGAAGAGAACAAACAGAAAAAATTAATATAAATAATAATGTAGGTTAATGAATTAGAGAAGAGGAAAATGTATTTTTAAAAAATCAAGCTATGGGACTTCCGTGGTGGTCTAGTGGTAAAGAATCTGCCTTCCAACACAGGGGATGCGGGTTCTCTCCCTGGTCGGGGAACTAAGATCCCACATGCCATGGGGTGACTAAACCCACGTGCCACAACTACTGAGCTCACGCGCCTCAACTAGAGAAGTCCGCCTTCCGCAAACTACAGAGCCCACGTGCTCTGGAACCCGCAAGCGACAGCTACAGAGCCCACACACCCTGGAGCCTGCACGCCACAACAAGTAAGAGAAAACCCACATGCCACAACTAGAGAGAAGCCTGTGTGCCACAATGAAGATCCCACATGATGCAACAAAGATCCCGTGTGCCGCAACTAAGACCCGATGCCACCAAATAAATAAATAAATATTTTTAAGAATTAAAAAAAAATCACACTAGATATGATTTTTTTGAATATTTAAAAAAATTTTATTGAAGTATAGTCAATTTACAATGTTGTGTTAGTTTCAGGTATACAGCAAAGTGGTTCAGATATTCTTTTTCAGATTCTTTTCCATTCTAGGTTATTACAAGATATTAAATATACTTCCCTGTGCTATACAGTACGTTCCTGTTGTTTATTTTATATATAGTGTGTATCTGCTAGTTCCAAACTCCTAATTTATCCCTCCCCCCCAGTCTCACCTTTGGTAAACATAAGTTTGTTTTCTATGTGAGTCTATTTCTGTTTTGTAAATAAGTTCATTTGTATCATTTTTAGATTCCACATAAACGTGATATTATGTGATATTATCTTTCTCTGGCTGACTTACTTCACTTAGTACGATAATCTCTAGGTCCATCTATGTTGCTGCAAAAGGTCATATGTGACAAACTCACAGCTAACATCATGCTCAATGGTGAAAAACTGAAAACATTTCCTCTAAGATCGGAACAAGACGATGCCTACTCTTGCCACTTTTATTCAACATAGTTTTGGAAGTCTTAGTCACAGCAATCAGAGGAGAAAAAGAAATAAAAGGAATCCAAACTGTAAAGTAAGAATTAAAACTGTCAGTGTTTGCAGAGGACATGATACTATACACAGAAAATCCTAAAGGCACCACCAGAAAACTACTAGAGCTCATCAATAAATCTGGTAAAGTTGCAGGATACAAAATTAATGCAGAGATATCTGTTACATTTCTATACACTAACAACAAAATATCAGAAAGGGTAATTAAGGAAACAATCCCATTTATCATCACATCAAAAAGAATAAAATACCTAGGAATAAACCTACCTAAGGAGGCAAAAGACCTGTACTTTAAAAACTACAAGACACTGATGTAAGAAATTGAAGATGACACAAAACAGATGCAAAGATATGCCATGTTCTTGGATTGGAAGAAACAATACTGTTAACATGACCAAACTACCCAAGGCAATCTACAGATTCAATGTAATCCTTATCAAATCACCAATGGCATTTTTCACAGAACTAGAACAAGTAATTTTACAATTTGTATAGAAACACAAAAGACCCCAAATAGCCAAAACAATCTTGAGAAAGAAGAATAGAGCTGGAGGAATCAGGTTCCATGACTTCAGACTATACTACAAAGCTACAGTCATCAAAACAGTAAGGTAGTGGCACAAAAACAGACACATAAGGTATGACTTTCTAGGAAACAAATGACAAAATATAATGTCAGATATATAACCATAAAATATTTTTTAAAAACTTAACAGATATCCAAAAAGAGGGAAGAAAATTATATATCAAATAGAGAAATTAAAACACTTATCAAAGATCATTCACATATTATAGAACATTTGGAAATGAGGATGAATTGGGGTATTATTTTTGCTGAAAAATAAATTATCAAAATTGACTCAAGAAGACCCATGATTTAGACCAATGACTCCAAAAGGAACTGAGAAGGCTGTCAGAGAATTATGTCATAATATGTAACGAGTTGTTTTAAATTTTGAAGAAGCACAGGATTCCTATGTGTTTATAAATTTCCAAGAATAGAGAAAGTAATAAGACCATTAAAAGAACAATGTCATTACCAAACATGGTTTAATTCAGGACTGCAAGGCAGGTCAATATTCCAAAATCCCAATACATAGCTCAATGTATAAATGACACATAGCAGAAAGAGTAAGCAGTTTCCTTTACAAATTAGATAACATTAATAAATTTGATAAAATTCAATATCCATGCCTAATAATTCTTAATAAAATAGCAAGAGAAGGAAACTTCCTAACATGATTTCAAAAAATACTTATTTCGGGCTTCCCTGGTGGCACAGTGGTTGAGAGTCCGCCTGCCGATGCAGGGGACACGGGTTCGTGCCCCGGTCCAGGAAGATCTCACATGCCGCGGAGTGGCTGGGCCCGTGAGCCACAGCTGCTGAGCCTGCGCGTCCGGAGCCTGCGCGTCCGGAGCCTGTGCTCCTCAACGGGAGAGACCACAACAGTGAGAGGCCCGCGTACGGGTTAAAAAAAAAATACTTATTTCAAAAGTATAGTCATGTTAAAGGTGAAACACCAAACATTTTCCCTTAATGTCAATCAATGATATGACAAGAATTCTCACTCTGTTTTTGTTTACAATTTTTCTTCAGAAAATGATAACAGGACACATCTGACAGGAGAAGCAAAATCACTGATATATGAAGATGGTCTAATACTTAACCAAAAGGCTCAACTTAAAATAGTCAAAATGATATATGTTCATGAGGAAGCCCAGTGATAAAAGAGTTCACTGTTTAAAAAAATGTTACTGTTAACTATTATAAAACAGAAAATCAATGTTTGCTTATGTTCAACCCCTAATCAGTTAGGAAACATAATGTTAAAATGTTACAATAGCTACAAATAGAGAGAGGAACAAAATTAATGAGTTTCGGGATCTATATGAAGAAAGATGGATTCCTAACTCAGGGGGAAGGCAAAAAAAAAAAAGACATGATTGAATAAAAATCCCTGACTAGATAGGGAGAGATAGCTCCTGCAGGTCTAGGAAGGTCAATATTATAAAGATGAATTCCACTGAAAGCAAATTAATGCAAATTCATTCAAAATATCAAAGTACTAACTTGAAGAAATGTTTTAAAATCCACTTGGATGAATACATTTTATAGATTATTGAAGAAATTTTTTTTTTTTTTTTTTTTTTTTT
>NW_006775372.1:976862-995863 GCF_000442215.2 Lipotes vexillifer
TTTTAGTGAATTTTTTTTTTTTTTTTTTTTTTTTTGCAGTACGCGGGCCTCTCACCGCTGCGGCCTCTCCCATGGCGGAGCACAGGCTCCGGACACGCAGGCTCAGCGACCATGGCTCACGGGCCCAGCCGCTCCCCGCCGCATGTGGGATCTTCCCGGACCGGGGCACGAACCCGTGTCCCCTGCATCGGCAGGCGGACTCTCAACCACTGTGCCACCAGGGAAGCCCCGTTGAAGAAATTTTTGAAAAATTAAACAAGGAGACACGTTTAAGACATTAAAATATTCTGTCAGGTTAAAACAATATATAGGGACTTTGCTGGTGGTCCAGTGGGTAAGATTCCGCGCTCCCAATGCAGGGGGCCTGGGTCAGGGAAATAGATCCTGCATACACGCTGCAACTAAGAAGCCCGTGTGCCGCAACTAAGGAGTCTGCATGCTGCACCTAGGAAGTCCACACGCCGCAACTAAAAGATCCCTCATGCTGCAACTAATAAGCCTGCATGCTGCAACTAAGACCCGGCACAGCCAAAATAAATAAATAAAATAAATTTTAAAAAAAACAATAAGTAAAAAAATACTTGAGTGTCAAGGAGAGAGGATATTTATTTCCTATATACACTTGCAGATATACAACAGAATACTCTGTACTCATCCAATAATGACAGAGCTCTAAACTGACATGGAGGGTCAGAATATATTAAGTGAGGAAAACAGGGAAAGGCACAGTATGTACAGTGTGATCCAGTTTTGATTAAAAATACATATATACAAGTGAAGTAAGTCAGAGAAAGATAAATATCATAAGCTATCACTTATATGTGGAATCTAAAATATGATACAAATGAACATTTACAATACAGAAACAGACTCATAGACATAGAGAGCAAACTTATGGCTTCCAAAGGGAAAAGGTGGAGGGGAGGGATAAATTAGCAGTCTGGGATTAGCAGATACAAACTACTATGTATAAAATAGGTAATCAACAAGGTCCTACTGTAAAGCACAGGGAAGTATACTCAATATCTTGTAATAACCTAGAGTGGAAAAACATCTGGAAAAGAGTGTGTGTGTGTGTGTGTGTGTGTGTGTGTGTGTGTGTGTGTGTGTGTATACATATATATATACATATATATGTGTATATATATATATATATAAATGAAACACTCTGTGTACACCACATACTAACATATGATAAATCAACTGTAGTTATATAAAATTATATATTAAAAATTATATAAATTAAAAATAAAAATGAAGCAAATTATAGGCAATCTCTTCTCAACAGCCTCTTTTCTATCCAAATTAGAAGTCAAATGAGGTAAGAGGTGACAGCTAATTTTGCCAACTAGTTCTTTCATGGATCTATAGAACACCATTTATCAGGAGAGAAGCCAGCAAAAATGAATTAATGAGATAATGTGAAGCAAACAAATCCACTTGCTGTTTGCCAAAGCCTGCCATATCCTACTAGAATCTCTTGGCAAAGGGATGAGATTAAAGACATGGCCTTATTTCATTCTTTCCTAAGACTGGCTGGTTATGTTTTAGTTTGTGGCAGGCAGGAAACTGGTGACCCCAAAGACACTTGCGCCCTGATCCCTAAAATGTGTGAATATATTACTTTACACGGCAGAAGAGACTTTGCATTTATTTTTGAGACTTTGCAATTTTGATTAAGTTCAGGATCTTGAGTTGGAGAGATTATCTTGGGTTATACTGGTGTCCCCAGCGTGACCACAGGGATCTTATAAAGATAAGAGGAGGGAAAGGGGGTGATTCAGAGTGAGAAGGAACCCAACTTCTGTTGCTGGTTATGAAAATGAAGCAAGATCCCCCTGAGCCAAAGAATGGGCGCACCTTTTAGAAGCTGGGAAAGACAAAGCAGTAAATTCTCCCTTAGACCTTCCAAAAGGAATAAAATTTTGCCAACACCTTGATTTTTAGCCTGGAGAGACACATGTCAGAATCTCGACCTCCAGAAATGTAAGATAATAAAGTTGTGCTGTTCTAAGCCAGTAAATTCATGAACCGTTTCTATCCGCCTATGAGAAAACTCCCCTTTCTATAAAGGAACGAAACTCTAGAAATCAGTCCGGATCAGGGTGGGCCATTGCCACATAACCAGATATATGGCATCGGGCATGGCCTCATCAGTCTTGTTCTGCGGGACAATTTTTTGGATACAACCCCTGCTGTGAATTCCCTGGGGCCAAGAGATGTTAAGAATTGACTGTCCTTCATGGTACCTTGATTCATACCAGATTTCTTCAATGAAAATGGAATATTTTAATACCAAAAGTGGTATGTTAGAAGGGGCAACATCAATTCATTTTAAGATGTAATCAAACCTTAAGCAGCTCTTTTCCTTAAATGGTTACAAATCCTCTGCAGATTTTTCTATGAGCTCTTCCTTCGATAGAAAGCCTCAGCTACAAATTTATGTATTTCTAAAGCAACGGAAGGTTTCTCTTTATATTGAAGCCATTTCTCTTCCTTTTTTTTCTTTATTTTCTACTACAGCACACATAGGTATGTATTTATAATTTGTATCATACAAGAACAAGAAGAGGAAAATTGAGAACTTCGAATTGGTAATTAACTCCTGCATACACACACCAACACACAAAAAAGGTAAGAACATTCTAAGTAACCAACTGGAGATGCTATGATGTAGAACAGTAGTTCTCAAACTGTGCTCTCTACATCAGCAATATGGAAATGGTCCTGGCAACTTGTTATAAAAGCAAATTCTCAGATCCCATCGCAGGCTTACTGAATAGAAGCCACAGAATTAAGATGTAGAAGGAACCTTGGCTGTTATGCAGGATAGTGTGATTCCTTGAAAGACAGGCTCAAACACATCATCCACCGTTTAGGTGGCATCATACCATTAAATTGAAAATCAGTACCACATCTTTGATTTTCAAATCTTACACATACTTGCATCCCCAAAATGGGAACCATACTAGAATCTCATTTCTCTTTACCCTTTAAAAAGATAAAAATACATATTTAAAAAATTTATACATCACAGGTTATTTGCTCTTTGTGATCCTTTATGAAAAATAAAGGATAATTATTTAATGAATAACATCCTCAATCCAATTACCATTACACAGACTTGAATATTATCACCACTTTTTAAACAAGTATCTGTTTTTTCTGTCTTGTGTTTACTGCCAGCTGCTTGCAAAATAACATAGAAATTATGGGACTCATGGAAGCATTATTACATTTTCAAAGAAAACAAATGATGAACTTCCATCTTTACAAAGGCATTTTTAGAGTTATCTTTAAATTTTAAATCACCAACAGATTATGGAAGCAGCCTGGATTTCATATGTGTTTATTCTTAATCTGTTATCTTGTTTCTAAATATCACTGTTGTTGGTGAATTTGCTTTGTCTTTTGTCTTTTATAAAGCACATTTTTTTCTTCCCCTTTGCTTTTTCTATGGCCAACCTGTTGCTTTTTTCTTAAGCCTTCAGCTGTTAATTTGTTTCGTGTCAAAATAACCTTACGTCATAATTCAGGTCTCAACATGGCTTGGGCTCTGAATTAACAGAATAATTGCTAAATTTCCATTTCACTTTGGGGTGTTGGAATGTAACTAAAGAGTGTTTGAAAATCAAACATGTTTTGTGACAATTTCTTTTAAACCCTAGTCTTGAAAATTCTGCATGGGGATAGGTAGATAAATTGGCTCCTTAACTGAAGAAAACAGGTACACATTTTACCATCAATTACAAAGAAAGCTTTGCAGTGCAGATCTAAGTCAGCTATAGAAGAAGTAAAGAATATCCAAACTATTCATCACAATCCCTAATCCTTTATTGTGAAGTCGCTGAGAACAAGTTTAAAACATTCATAAAAGCAGTGCCACCCTACACTGGCAAATAAATATGTCTTAAAGGTACTACTTATGATATAATTTAGTCACCATACCCCTCACTTAAAAAGAAATACACTGGGACTTCCCTGGTGGCACAGTGGTTAGGACTCTGCACTCCGGATGCAGGGGGCCCAGGTTCGATCCCTGGTCAGGGAACTAGATCCTCCATGCATGCCGCAACTGAGAGTTTGCATGCCACAACTAAGGAGCCGGCAAGCTGCAACTAAGGAGCCTTCCAGCCACAACTAAGACCCGCGCAACCAAATAAATAATAAGATAAATAAAATTTTAAAAGAAAAGAAACAGGGCTTCCCTGGTGGCGCAGTGGTTGAGAGTCCGCCTGCTGATATGGGGGACACAGGTTCGTGCCCCGGTCTGGGGGGATCCCGCATGCTGCGGAGCGGCTGGGCCCGTGAGCCATGGCCGCTAGGCCTGTGCGTCCGGAGCCTGTGCTCCGCCCACGGCAGTGAGAGGCCCACGTACCACAAAAAAAAAAGACAAGAAAAGAAAAGAAACACATTTAAGGAACTTATGAATCCACGGTCTTTAAGGTTTTGCTATTAAGAAGTATGCCTCTTGGACCAATAGCATTGTCATCGCCTGGGAGCCTGTAAGAGATGCAGAACCTTAGGATGCCTCTTCCGCCTATTACAGAATCTGCATTTGGACAAGTTTCCCAGGTGACTCATGTGCCCGTTAAAATTTGAGAAGCACCTCTTTAAGGGAAACTATTTTCTGAAACACTGAAGATTTGGGGATTCCATTCTTAAACATCTGACTAGCTATTCTGGTCTTGTAGGAACTGTCGTGCATATTAAAGCACCATCGATCTTTGGTGTTAGGACACATGAGACGTGTGTCAGAGATGAGAGACAAACTTTGGACTTAAAGTTGCCACAACAATAAGAACAAAAAAAAAAAAAAAAGAAGAAGAAAGGGATTTGCCTTCCTGAATCCCAGCCAAGCGACTCCCCTCTTTGGAAATATGAGGCGCTGAGTTGTCACCTTCCTGATCCAAAGACATGGACATCCCTATTTATTTTTTTCCTCTTATTTTTTAAGAAATGCAGAAAGATAAAAATCTTTAAAGACAGTCACTCTCATTATCTAATTTCTGGCTCTTTTAAACAAATCTATAATTCATGATTGCATTCATTTTACCATGTGTTTACTTTTAAAGGAGTAGGAAGAAAATCCTATTCTTTGTTGTTTCTTGAAGAATATAAACCAATGAGTTTAAAGAATATTATCTAGCATGAAAAAAATTCATTCTTCAGACACTCAAAAGCGTTTCTCTTTTCATTACTTATTAAACTAAAGCATCCCAGCGCTATCTCCAGTGGCGATCATTTCTCTTTCGAAATCATGGAAGAATAAACCCACCCCGGTGCGTACTTTCATTCGATGTCTCAAGTCTCAAGTCTCAAGATGCACAGCAATGAAAGAAAGGTATTGACTCTCACTGCTGGGGCATGACACTTATGTCTATGTTGACTGTGGCTCCTACTTTTTGTCTATTCCTGAAAATCAATCAGGGTGCTATCACAGAAGCACACCGCATATAGAATGCATGTAACTTTGTTACAGAGCTTTGATATAAGATACACATATAGATGGTATCAATATCAACAATATATTGAGAGAGAATATATAATCAAATAGGTATATCTATAGATATGTAGACTCGTACACTGATGGATATATATAGGATATAGAAAGACACAGATACTACATATATTCCATATAAATACCGGGTTGTGGCCAAAAGGTTTGTTTGGGTTTTTCCTTAAGATGTTACGGAAAAGCCTGAACAAACTTTCTGGCCAACCTTATATATATAAGGCGTATCCAGCTATCTATGCACCACATATATTCTCCATATTTTATGTGTACATCATACATACACACACACGCACACATATATGTCCCTATATCCAATATATCCTATAGATACAGATACACTGGGTCTACATACAGGCTACACTTCTCTCCAACCCGTCACAGGCGTAGTAGAGTTACACACAGAGGGATTTGTTACCGAGCTTTTGCCGACACCCCTGCAGGGCTGGGCGAGCTGCTGCCATGAGGCTGTTGCCTCTGCGTCCGATGCTTCCAGCTGGAGCCGGAAGCCCACAGGGCAGCAGTCAGGAAGGGAAGAGGAGCCCCAGGTGGGAGGGATGGGAAGCAGGCTGAGCCCACAAGCACTAGTGGAACCACACAAGGGTGGACCGACGCTGGTCATGATTGCTGCCTCGACCCTGGCGATGAGGGCTTCCTGCAGAACGCGGGGCCCCTCCTCAGGGAGCTGACAGACATCCACGCCCGACCTGTGACTTGGAGAAGCTGCGGGGGGAGCCGGAGAAAGTGGAGGACGTGCAGACCCAGCCGCTGCTCCACACCAACACGGTGAGTCAGTAGATCAGCGACAATGGGGGTGACCCGCAAAATGGCGGCTGCTTCCCTCCCCACCTCCTGATTCCCTCCCCCCCCCCGCCCCCAAGGATGATCTCCTTGGTGGTGATTCATACAGGAAAGGGATTTCTGGGAAATGCCACTGAGCAAAGTCAAGATGACATCTGCCTTCTCCTATTTCTCCGAGCTCAGGCAGCATTCAATAACCAGCACCTTGCCTCTTGAGATTGGAGAATCAGAACTTACATAAACCCAAACTTCCTGCTGCAAGAACACTGACCTTTCAGAATACAGACAAGAGAAAACGCCCAAGTAAGTGTCCTACTGTAGCACCCTGTTTTCCCAACCCATGTGTCCAGTTCTTTCTGATCACCTGATGTAGTACCTTGAACTCATGTCTCCTCTAAATCCATAAGTATCCTACATCTGGATGATGATGTCTTATAACCACTGAACCGGAATTACAAAGAAGTTACGGAGACGGCAGGATTAAGCTTTATATGCAAAAGGATTCAAGGCAGAAAGCGACTGGGTAAGTCTGCTCAATATTCTGTAACAACCTAATTGGGACAAGAATCTGAACCAATAGATACATGTACACGTATAACTGAATCACTTCGTCGTACGCCTGAAACTAACACAACATTGTTAATCAACTATACTCCCGTATAAAATAAAAAGTTAAAAAAATAAATTAAATAAATAAAAATAAGTTAAAAAATTTTAAAAAAAGAAAGTGACTGGGTAATTAAAATGCTACCCCTAGTTCTTCCCACATTTGGATTATACCATCATGGTTGGGAAACCTCACCATTCTGTCCTGCCCTCCTGGGAAACACACGAAATACATTCAGTTTCAATTGCTATGCATTCAATTTCAAAGAGCACATCTTAGAAAATGTGCTCTCCTGAATCCGCCAAATGTTTGAGTTTCTGGACACTAACCTGAGTCTTCCGTCAGATCATTTAACATTTCCCTTTTAAGTATATGTTCATCCTTCTTCCACACAAACACAAAAAAACCCTTTTCTTTTCTTCTTTTGTTAGTGAGTAGCTGGAGGGTTGGTAATTACTCTATGTATTTAGCAGCAAGTATCATTAGAATTCTGAAATAAAAATAAGATTAATGATTTAATTTCAGTCTTGTCAAGATGACTCATTTAAAAAAAATACTGATGTGATATAATGCTATAAAAGATTTAAGCATAATTTATTGATAAAGCCATTACAACTGGAATGAGAGAACTATTTGTCTACATAATGGTTCCTGAAATCACAGATAGTACTTTCCCATTATTGTGCTGCAACATTTGTAATTCCTTTTTGGATTTACCTTTTTTTTTTTTTAATTTTAACAACCATATGTGGTACTTATTAAGTGCCAGCCACTGGCCCAAATGTCTTACAAACAGCGCTCACAATTGCCTTACAAGGCAGATTTACTGTTACTCCTACATTATGCATAAGAAAATGTAGGTGTGGAAAGCTTTGGGAAGTTCCCCAGGGGAACACAGCAGGTGAGTCTGGGAGCCATGATACAAACCCATAGATTCTGGACCCTGACTCTAAGCCTCCTAACCCTTCCTCCACATTCCTTCTTGAAAACCAAGGGAAACTGGGCCTGAAGACGGTAGCAAATACGTCTTTGCATCTAGGAAAGTACCCAGGTGGCAATATTACTGGTGTAAAAAATGCTCTCAAATACAGAAAGTCAGTAATCCTCATACAGCCAGAGCAAATGCTACAGAGATCTCCTAACAAGGAATTATATAACTTGAGGTGTAGAAAGTTAAGACTTGTACTTCTTGGAGAGTTACTTTCCCAGCAGAAACAGAAAGTAAAGCAATGGCTTTCAGGACCCTGGATACCAATGAATGGAAAACAGTGATCCCAGAAAGATGGGGAATAAATGAGATGAGCGCTCTGATGGTGAAGCTGCTGCACTGAGAGGGATTCTAGGTCATGGTGCAAAGAGGAGACCCAGGCAGAACCCAGCAGACGCCCTGATTTGAGGTGATGGACCTGAGAGTTTAGAGAGAACACGGCAATGAGAGCTGTCAGGACAGAAGCGAGAGCTGCAGAGAACCCCAAAGGATTCCAGGGTCCTCCCGCCGGGTATTTAGCAGATGACTAACGAGCGAACACACATGACTAACACATTGCATGCATATGACCCAGGGATGGGGATATGCCCCTCCAAAAGGACTGGGTAGGACACCGCTCAGTGCTCACAGAGGACCACAAATACTGCCTGTCCCCATCAGCTGGAAGGAAAAAAAAAATCCCACCAACCATAAGGCATTGCAGAGTGTTGAGGAAGGTGCAGCCTTGGTAAGAAGGAAATCATTCACCGTTGCCTGAGCGCTGCTCAGGGTCTGCCTGCCAAACGTGCTAAGCAAGGCTGGAAGAGATCAATCTCCCTCCAAAAAGCTTAACTACAGCCCAGAATAAAACCTAACATTTTTATAGGAATAATAATTACTCAACTCCAAAGTGGGAAAATCTACAGTGTTCTATCAATACATTCAAACATTTGAGAATCTGAAGTATAGCAACAGAAAGAATCCAAAATGAAAAACAGCTGGCCCTTGAACAACCCGAGTTTGAACTGTTTGGGGGCCACTTATAAGTAGATTTATTTTTCAGTAAATTCTACAGTGCTACATGATGTTTGGTGGATTGAATCAGCAGATGCAGAACAACGGATACGGACAGCCAATTATAAAGTTATAGGGGGTTACCCAGGAGTCAGTGCCCCTAACCCTCAAGTTCTTTAAAGGTCAACTGTACACAGAAAAAAAAGCATAAATTAACTGTAGGACAGCATCAAGTATCCTTATATATTGGTGTTTGGAATACACAAAGGAAAGAGATGAGGACTGAAAAATAATGTGAATAAATAATGGCCAGAAAATTTCAAAACTTAAAAAAAGCTAGAAGCCTATATAGATCCAAGAATCTCAACAAACTCTGAGTGCAAGAAACGAGAAAAATTTTACCAAGACACATCATAAACAAATTGCTCAAAACCAGTGACAAAGTCTTCACAAGCACCAGATGAAAGAAGCATGTCTTGTATAAAGGATAAAGATCAGAATAACTTTAGACTTCTTAAACATGTAACAAACATATTTAAGGTACTAAAAAACCACAACAAAACCAGTCACGTACAGTTCTATACCCAGCAAAAATATCTTTAAATCAAACAACGGTGGAGAAAAGACATACATATAAATCCAGAAAGAATTCATGACCAGCAGACCAGCACTACAATAAATGTCCAAAGAATTCCTTCAGGCATAAGAAAAATGATATTAGATGGACGTCTACATTTACATAAAAGAGTGAAGAACACAACAGTAGGTCCTTGATAAACCTATATTTTTTTCTTATTTAAATATCTCTAAAAATAACTGATGGTTTACGTAATTCAAAAAGACACGTGCCTCCCAACATTCACTGCAGTGCTATTTACAATAGCCAGGTCACGGAAGCAACCTAAGTGTCCAATGACAGATGAATGGATAAGGAACCTATGGTACATATATACAATGGAATATTACTCAGCCATGAAAAGGAATGAAATTAGGTCATTTGTAGAGATGTGGATGGACCTAGAGACTGTCATACAGAGTGAAGTAAGTCAGAAAGAGGAAAACGAATATCGTATATTGACACATATATGTGGAATCTAGAAAAATGGTACAGATGAACCAGTTTGCAAAGCAGAAATAGAGACACAGATGTAGAGAACAAATGTATGGACACCGGGGGGGAAAGGGTGGGTGGGATGAATTGGGAGATTGGGATTGACAGATATACACTAATATGTACAAAACAGATAACTAATGAGAACCTGCTGTATAGCACAGGGAACTCCACTTCGTGGTACAGCAGAAACACAACACAGTAAAACAACTATACCCCAATTAAAAAAAAATGATGGTTTAAACAAAAATGATAGGAATGTACTGTGAAGTTTATAATACATGCAAAACTAAAACATGACAACAATAGTATATGCTGCCATATACGACTGGAAAAATGAAAATACACTGTTGTACAAAACTGGACAGAGCACAGAACAGGAAGCTACAGACCAATATTCCTCATAAATATAGAGTCGGAAATTCTAAATGCATGTTTAGCAAACTGTATTAAAACAGTGTAAAAAGGATAATATATCGTGACCAAGGAGGATCATTTCAAAAATGTGTGTTTTAACATTCAAAATCAATGTCCTATTAACCAGTTAAAAAAGAAAAAAAAGATCTTAGTATTTTCAAAAAATTTGTTGAAATTCAAAATGTAGTCCTAATTTTTAAAATTATGCTCAAAAAAAGAGAAGGGCAAGTGCTCCACACAATAAAAAGCACCTACATAAAACGTACAACTAATAGCATTCTTAATGGTGGATTCTTCGCCCATAAAATCAGAAACAAGCCAACTGTGTTTGCTCTCAGCACTTTTTTTTTTTTTTGATTCCCAGTTTTAATTTTTTTAAGATGTTCAGGTCCAGTGAGTAACATTTCACCAAAAGGAAACAGTCTTTTCTGAGTCTTAACCGACCGAAACAGAAGCAGCACAGGGAAGGGGATCTATGGGGACAAAATATGCAAGAGGATGTGAAGAGGTTCCGTCACCTGGCTAAGCACTGCACTTGTAAGGTACAGGGGAGAACTGATGAGGTCATGGGAGGGAAAAAAATCTTACTAATAATTCCGAAGCTGTCAGCAGAGACTGTCACTACCATATACAGAGAAAGTATGCAGACATGATATATTAATTTCTGGGTAAATGACCAGACCACATAGCTCTGGGTATTCTAAAACGTGAAGGCAATTGTTGTCATAGCATTCTTGAAGTGATAACTCATGTGATGTTGCCCTGTTCAGGTGGTGTTAACAGAGGATGAAATGGCAATAACATCTCCAGAAAGTCCCCCATGGTCCGAATGACGGCAGCACCTGTGAAATTCTCTGGTCTACGGCTCAGCCATGGGGTCGTTGTACTGAACCTTCTGTTTTGCATGCATCCAGCCTTGAATGTGAAATGATGGATCTCCTTAGATTTTAAGCCCCCGACACTTTGTTCTATTAATAAATATATTCATTTTCCTTTTCTCCTTCCAGTAGCATTTTCTCATCAATCCCGGCTGAAGTCATACCTGTGAAAGCACTTTATCCGTTACTGTTCATCTCTACATGATTCTGTGCATCGTTACAAAATCATGAAATTACTGAAGATTGAGTCTGAACCTTTTGTTTGGTGTTTCTGTTTCAACATCTTTATTGGAGTATAATTGCTTTACATTGTTGGGTTAGTTGCTACTGTATAACAAAGTGAATCAGCTATACATATACATATATCCCCATATCTCTTCCCTCTTGCATCTCCCTCCAACCCTCCCCATCCCACCCCTCTAGGTGGTCACAAAGCACCGAGCTGATCTCCCTGAGACACATCACTTGTCTGTCTGGATGATCTGTCCATTGGTATAACTGGAGTGTTAAAGTCCCCTACTATGATTGTGTTACTAACGATTTCCCCTTTTATGGCTGTTAGCATTTGCCTATGTATTGAGGTGCTCCTATGTTGGGTGCATTATTATTTACAACTGTTATATCTTCTTCTTGGATTGATCCCTTGATCATTATGTAGTGTCCTTCTCTGTCTCCTGTAATAGTCTTTATTTTAAACTCTGTTTTGTGTGATATGAGAATTGCTACTCCAGCTTTGATTTCCATTTGCGTGGAATATCTTTTTCCATCCCCTCACTTCCAGTCTGTATGCATCCCTAGGTATGAAGTGGGTCTCATGTAGACAGCATATATACAGATTTCATTTTTATATCCATTCAGCCAGTCTATGTCTTTTGGTTGGAGCATTTAATCCATTTACATTTAAGGTAATTATCGATATGTATGTTTCTATTACCATTTTCTTAATTGTTTTGGGTTTGTTATTGTAGGTCTTTTGCTCCTCTTGTGTTCCCTGCCTAGAGAAGTTCCTTTAGCATTTGTTGTAAAGCTGGTTTGGTGGTGCTGAACTCTCTCAGCTTTTCCTTCTCTGTAAAGGTTTTAATTTTTCCGTCAAATCTTAATGACATCTTTGCTGGGTAGAGTAATCTTGGTTGTAGGTTTTTCTCTTTCATCGTTTTAAATATGTCCAGGGGCTTCCCTGGTGGCGCAGTGGTTGAGAGTCCGCCTGCCGATGCAGGGTACACGGGTTCGCGTCCCGGTCCGGGACAGTGGTTGAGAATCTGCCTGCCAATGCAGGGGACACAGGTTCGAGCCCTGGTCTGGGAAGATCTCACATGCCGCGGAGCAACTAGGCCCGTGAGCCACAACTACTGAGCCTGCGCGTCTGGAGCCTGTGCTCCACAACAAGAGAGGCTGCGATAGTGAGAGGCCTGCGCACCGCGATGAAGAGTGGCCCCCGCTTGCCGCAACTGGAGAAAAGCCCTCGCACAGAAACGAAGACCCAACACAGCCATAAATAAATAAATAATAATAATAAAAAATGTCCAGCCACTCCCTTCTGGCTTGCAGAGTTTCTGCTAAAAGATCAGCTGTTAACCTTATGGGGATTCCCTTGTATGTTATTTGTTGCTTTTCCCTTGCTGCTTTTAATATTTTTCCTTTGTATTTAATTTTTGATAGTTTGATTAATATGTGTCTTGGTGTGTTTCTCCTTGGATTTATCCTGTATGGGACTCTCTGTGCTTCCTGGACTTGATTGACTACTGCCTTTCCCATATTCGGGAATCTGCTCAGTCCCCTTCTTTTTCTCTTCTTATTCTGGGACCCCTATAATGCGAATGTTGGTGCATTTAATGTCGTCCCAGAGGTCTCTGAGACTGTCCTCAATTCTTTTCATTCTTTTTTCTTTATTCTGCTCGGCATTGGTTATTTCCACTATTTTATCTTCCAGGTCACTTATCCGTTCTTCTGCCTCAGTTATTCTGTTATTGATCCCTTCTAGAGTATTTTAAACTTCACTTACTGTGTTTTTCATCATTGCTTGTTTCTTCTTTAGTTCTTCTAGATCCTTGTTAAATGTTTCTTGCATTTTCTCTATTCTATTTCGCAGATTTTGGATCATCTTTACTATCATTATTCTGAATTCTTTTTCAGGTAGACTGCCTATTTCCTCTTCACTTGTTAGGTCTGGTGGGTTTTTACCTTGCTCCTTCATCTACTGTGTGCTTCTCTGTCTTCTCATTTTGCTTATCTTACTGTGTTTGGGGTCTCCTCTTTGCAGGTTGACGGTTCATAGTTCCCGTTGTATTTGGTGTCTCTCCCCAGTGGCTAAAGTTGGTTCAGTAGGTTGTGTTGGCTTCCTGGTGGAGGGGACTAGTGCCTGGTTTCCCGTGGATGAGCCTGTGTCTTGTATTTCTGGTGGAAAGGTCCACAGCTGGTGGTGTGTTTTGGGGTGTCTGTGGACTTATTATGATTTTAGGCCGCCTCTCTGCTAATGGGTGGGGTTATGTTCCTGTCTTGCTAGTTGTCTGGCATGGGGTGTCCAGCACTGGAGCTTGCTGGCTGTTTGGTGGGGCTGGATCTTAGCGTTGAGTCAGAGATCTCTGGGAGAGCTCTTGCCAATTGTTATTACGAGGGGCTGGGAGGTCTCTGGTGGTCCAATGTCCTGAACTCGGCTCTCCCACCTCTGAGGCTCAGGCCTGACACCCAGCCGGAGCAGCAAGACCCTGTCAGCCACACGGCTGTACAGAATGCCCCAGCAAGGTCACCTCAGGATGTGATCCAACTACATATCTGGCCAGCCACTTAAGTATCAAGAAGTCATCAGCGCCCTTGAAACAACGTGTCCACCGTTCAAGAATAGGACCGGAGGGATCGCATTTGATGCCTGCTCTCCAAGGAGGCCAGTCTTCTTTTTTTTTCTTTGTGCTTAGTGTAGTTTCACTTGCTCATAGGGTGCCGAGGGCAGAGGCCTTGCACCTTGCACTCTTCAGACCAGAGTTTCTTGTGTGAAATGGCTGTGTCTGACACTCTGGCTCAGCAGACAGTGTGCGGAAGCACACTCAGCCCTTCTATTCACCAATGCACTGATGATTCTACCCAGTAAAACAAGGGAGAAAAGTCTTTAAACCTCCAGATTGGAAAGGAAGAATTAACAACTGCACTTGCAGATGACATGATCATCTGTGTAGAAAATCCAGTGGTATATACACAACTACTAGAACTATTATATGCATTTAGCATGGCTGTAAGATAAAAGATCAATACCTAAATTATATTTCTATATACTAGCAATGAACATGCAAAAACTGCAATGAAAAATACAACCTCAGTTACAACAGCATCAAATGGATGAACTACTTTGGGATAATTCAGACAAAGGTGTGCAAGACCTGTGTACTGAAAACTACAGAAAAATTGCTGAGAGAATCTGAAGAACAGGTTACTTTGTTCATG
The DNA here is from genome assembly GCF_000442215.2 of Lipotes vexillifer. Taxonomy (NCBI): domain Eukaryota; kingdom Metazoa; phylum Chordata; class Mammalia; order Artiodactyla; family Lipotidae; genus Lipotes; species Lipotes vexillifer. The sequence continues at coordinate 991,608 of NW_006775372.1, forward strand.
GGTTGGGACGTTATGTATTGCCAAGATGTCAGCTCCCCCAAATCAATCTATAGATTCAACACAATCCTAGTCAAAATCTCAGCAGGATACCTTTTTTTCAAAATTGATAAACTTATTCTAAAATTTGTATGTAAATTTAAAGAACCTAGAATAACTAAAAACAAAACAAAAAAACCTGACAAAGAAAAACCAGTTTGGAGGTCTCTCACTACGTGATTTCAATACTTATTCAAGGTATAAAAAGCAGGACAGAATAATATTGGCATTAAGACAGAGAAACAAATCCACAGAATAGGTACTTGAGGAATAGACGTACACATATATGGCAAACTTCCCTTCTACACACACACGCACATGCACACACATACACAGAGTCAACATCTGAGGTCATTGGGAGCAGGTGTTTGGGGCGCACACCACTAGGTCATCTTTCAGCTCCCATGTAGACTAAATGATCAATACTGTTTCCAGCTAAGCCTTCATTCCTTCTCGGCAAAGAATATGATGTAGCCATTTCTACCTGATGACAAAACCAATCCACTGTCTTGGAGGTTGACCAGCCCAGATGTCATTTTACGGGTGATAAAACAGGGCACTGGTAATTGGGGATCATTAGAGGTTGATTCAGAACAAGAAATCCGTCGCTTAATTTCAATCCAGTGTCCTGTAGATGATGGACCAGAGGACAGAATAACTCAAAACCTAGTAGGACAGGTGCAAAATATGGTGCAGATAAATATAAGCAGATAAATTGTCCAAAATTAGCCTGGTATCATAGGACACTTTTATTTGATCTACCTTTAAATTTGTTGGCTTAAGACATTTATGATCTAATAAGCATCTTTAACAAGAATGAAACTAGGAAGGATAATCATATTTTTTCTGAAAAAACACCCAATTGAAAATGTGCTCTTTCATATTCTTATTGGTTTATCCTACTATCTAAGCAATTTTTCAATTCTGTAAGTCATAAGCGTAAAAAGACTAGCTTGCTTTTATAAGTGTATTTTTCCTTATTGGGTTACATGCCACCAATATGTTCTAAAATGATGTGTCTAGGGACTTCCCTGGTGGTGCAGCGGTTAAGACTCCGCGCTTCCACTGCACGTGGTGGGTACGGGTTCAATCCCTAGTCAGGGAAGTAAGATCTCACACGCTGCGCAGCATGACCCCCAATTTTTTTTTTTTTAATGATGTGTCTAGGGCTTCCCTGGTGGCACAGTGGTTGAGGGTCTGCCTGCCGATGCAGGGGACACAGGTTCGTGCCCCGGTCAGGGAAGATCCCACGTGCCGCAGAGCGGCTGGGCCTGTGAGCCAGGGCCACCGAGCCTGCGCATCCGGAGCCTGTGCTCCGCAACGGGAGAGGCCACAACAGTGAGAGGCCTGTGTACCGCAAAAAACAAAACAAAACAAAAAAATGATGTGTCTAGATCAAATACAATTAATATCATTCTATAAAAGAAATTAAGATATGAAAATGAAAATACAGCCATTCTATGGCTTCCCTGGTGGCACAATGGTTAAGAATCCGGCTGCCCATGCAGGGAACACGAGTTTGAGCCCTGGTCCGGGAAGATCCCACATGCCATGGAGCAACTGAGCCCGTGTGCCACAACTACTGAGCCCACGTGACGCAACTACTGAGCCCGTGTGCTGCACCTACTGAAGCCCACGCACCTAGAGCCCGTGCTCCACAACAAGCGAAGCCACCGCAATGAGAAGCCCGTGCACCGCAATGAAGAGTAGCCCCCACTCGCCGCAACCAGAGAAAGCCCGTGTGCAGCAACATAGACCCAACTCGGCCAAAAATACATAAATTAATTAATTAAATTAATTTTTTAAAAAAAGAAAATATGGCCATTCTATACATTAATGACAATTCATTAATGATATATATCCATTTGTAATATTTTCAGAATAAAATTCAGTCTCAATTTTTTTTATAGTAAAGAAAACTAAAAAGACTAGAAAGTAGTACAAAATAGGCATCCTGGTTTTTTAGGGTCTGATTTTTTTAAACCCTGAAATATTTTCTTGTTCCTTATAAATCTCTTTAAATAGAAAGAAAATATTTTGGGGTTTGATCAGTGGCATTCCACTAGTCAGGATTTTACTGCATTTATGCATTCCTAATCATTGTCAACAGAAAATTTATCAGAAAGCTTTTAATGATCCATTGACTGGGACAATTAAAAATAACAAAGCATCTTAATTGCAAAGAAATTTTCAAAATTATTTACTAACAATTCATGATCAGTTTTACCTATGGTAATAAACTAATGAGTGCTTTTAAGAGAGTTGTTTTTTTTGTTTGTTTTTTTTTTTGCAGTACGCGGGCCTCCCACTGTTGTGGCCTCTCCCGTTGCGGAGCACAGGCTCCGGACGCGCAGGCTCAGCGGCCACGGCTCACGGGCCCAGCCGCTCCGCGGCACGTGGGATCCTCCCGGACCGGGGCACAAACCCGCGTCCCCTGCATCGGCAGGCGGACTCTCAACCACTGCGCCACCAGGGAAGCCCAAGAGAGTATATTTTACAGAGAAAAACATACTCTAAATCTCTCTTACACATTTAAAAATTCTCGTGAAATATCTGTTGTGGACATAGGGGCTACTTGGAGACAAAATGTTTGGCTAAATATGTACGTCTTCATTACAGTTCAGATGAGGTTATTACTCGATATAATACATATAAATTGGCAACAGGGGACTATATGAGACAGCACGTCCCTCCTCCTGAGATTAACTGAACATTAAATTACCTTGGCTTGACAGTGGAATAGAATATCTGCAAGCCTTATAATTCTCTACCATGTCTTCGTTTGTTTCTAAAAGACAATCCTAAAGCATTTCCACCTAAAGCCCTAATGCTCGTTCTTGTTCAATTACAGAGGAGAAAATTTAACAGCCTGTGTCATCAGTAATTAAGAAATCAAGGTACTGCTGTTCCTTTGTACAGTGCAAATATAGAACATGGATGTGTATTCCCATGAATGTATACAAATGCATTCAGAGGGATGTCAGTGGACTGAAAAGTGCTTGGGTAGGCTGATGCCTCTAAAGTTTTTTTTTTTTTTTGAAGCTTCCAAGTTCAACAGCAGTTTTGGACCTAAAGGGTCCCGCCAATTCTGATTGTTTTCATTTAAAAAGCATGTTTTATCCAATCACCATGGAAAACAATATGGAGGCTCCTCAAAAAATTAAAAATATATCTACTATATGATCCAGCAATTCCACTACTTGGGAATATACCCAAAGGAAATGAAAACAGTTATTTCCAAGAGATACATGCACTTCCCTGTTCACTGCAGCATTATTCACAATAGCCAAGACATGGAAACAACCCAACTGCCCATCGGCAGATGAATAAATAAAGAAGATCTGGTATATATAAACTATGGGATGTTATTCAGCCAAGAGAAAAGAAGATATCCTGTCATTTGTGACAACACAGGTGGTCTTTGAGTACATTATGCTAAGTGAGATACGTCAGACAGAGAAAGACAAGTATGGTATGACTAATCTTATACGTGCGATCTAAAAATGTCAAACTCGTAAAAATCAGAGAGTAAAATGGCAGTTACCGGGGGATGGGGTTGGGGGATAAGATCGACATTGTTTAAGGTTACGAACCTGCAATGAGCAGTAAATAAGCCACAGAGATTTAAAGTTCAGTATTATAAATACAGACAACAGTACTGTATTATAATTATGTAATGTGATAAATATCACTACAGTGGCAATCATAATACATTATATAAATGTATCAAAGCAACAAGTTGTACACCTTAAATGTACACAATGTTTTACGTCAAATATATTCAATAAAAAAAATGCTGTAAAGAAAAAAGAAAGCACATTTTTATACTGAAAAGGAAGATCTATGAGGGGGGTGGAGTTACACTGGATATGAGAATATACAAAATCTTTATAATGATGGTGATGTTGAACTGGCACAAAAAAACAAAGAATGGAATGGAATGGAGTAGAAAATAAGAGAAATAGACCCAAGGATATATAGAAATCTAATATCGGGTGAAGCCAGATCTCAAATCATTTGGGGAATAATGGATGCTTTAATGAATGGCTATACTGTAAATGTCTGCAGCCATTTGAGAGAAGATAAAAATTAGATTCATTCCTTACACCATACCCAAGAATGAATCCCCAGTGGACCCAAGATCTAAACGTAAAAAAAAATGAAACCACAAAAGTACTAGAAGAAAAAGTGGGAAAATTCTTTTATGAGCTGTGGGTGTA
>NW_006775372.1:995873-998865 GCF_000442215.2 Lipotes vexillifer
GAAATGGCTTTCTTAACAATAATGCAAAGCCCAGATTTCATAAAAGAAGGGACTGATAAATTTGACTACATAAAAACGAAAACCTTCACATGGTATAAAATTCCATAAATAAAATAAAAAACAAAGACGAATGAGGAGAAAATATTTGCACTATTTATTACAGATAAAGGACTAATACTCCTAATATACTAAGATACTGAAGAGCAAAAATAAAACAAATGGGGCAAAATATCACACTAGATAAATCTGGACAGAAGGTATGCTGATTGTAGCATTCTCACAACTTTAACTAATGTCAAGCTACAAAAAAAGAAGGCTTTTTTAAAAAAAATTATGGTTTCCCTAGGAATAGTTTGTTCTTAGCACATAGTACACACTCAGCAAATGTGTCTTAAATCAGTATTGTAAAATGAATAAAACTTATATAGAATTTAGATTTATATAAAATTCAATTGGAATGTGCATATCATAAACTGGTCTTCAGTAACGATTCCACTTAATTTTTTAAAGCATGTGTTTATAAAGGAATGTCTATTTGCATATTATCATATGGATGAGAATCAGAGCTAAGAGTCCTTGTAGTCTCAAGTTATCCTTTCAATGTTAGTAACTGTCAGAGTCTCTGATGTTCTGACGAGGGGATGGACTGACGAGGGGATGGACTGAGGTCTGAACTCCCCGTAGGGAGTGAATACCCAGCCGTGACCGGAGTCCCTTTGACTGCACGTTACTTTCCCAAGTTTCCCATGAGACTTCATATCTAAGGAGCCATCAGGAGTATGTCAGCATCAATTACACACAAAGATGACGGAAGTGCTGTCTCACCAACAACCATCAGCATCATCGCTGAACGTCCTAGTTTACGGTCTTAATTGGTCATCACCAGAGGCTTTGGCCATCACTGTAGCCACCCTTCAACTGGGTCCTGTTTCCCTTTTGCCATCATCACTTTAGTAAAATACGGGTGAATATGATGAAACTTACCCAGGCAGCCAGGAACTTCTCAAGGCTTGGTAGAACTAGAGGTGCATGGGGAAAGAACTGCAGTGTTTGTGGGTTAACACCAAGGCTTTCTAAAGAAAGAGAGAAAGCGAGAGAGAAACAAACGGGAGTTAGAACTATTCATGGAAGAGGAAGAAAGAACAAAAAGAGAGAGAAACCGGAATTAGTCACATGGAAACATTCTATAATTATCAGTCATATATCGCCCAGAATCCATTCAGAGATGCACAACGAATAAAGTAAGATAAGTTCATTGTCTCGCTTCTTAAACTCTCTCTTATCAAATATTCCTTTGGAAACAGCCAGCATCTCCTTTTCAAGACTTCTGCAGCTGTGACATTCCTTCTCTGATAAGCATTAGGGGAATGGAGTAAGATTCTTTGTTGCCTAGTTTTATACGTTTAGCTAACCACAGCAGACAACTTTGAGTTTTACATATTTGGATTTTCTCCTCAAATGCTGGACATGCTTTGTCTTTGGAGAAGCGTCATCTTTCAGAAAGAGAGAGGATTAAAGGCCAACCAATGGAACCGCCGACACCTGGAATTCTGGCTGCGAGCCGGGGCATGCAGACGAGTTTGCCAGACCGTGGTGAGGGGAGCTCAATGACCACATTGGGGTTCTGTAGAAATACTGTTGTCTTGGAATTTCCTGGGATTAGAATGTGCTGGAGAGTTCTGCTACTTTTACTTTTCTGCTTGTAGTGAGAATTTTCATCAGCTGGTTCACATCTCCTGTCTTCATTTGACAGCACTGTTGCTTCCTTGGATTTTTCTTCCTGTTCTCGGCATTTTGTGAACACAGCTTCCAGGTCTAGATCACTTTCTACGGTGACTGTTCTAAAATGTGGTCTTTTCAATGGATGATTGTGGTGGGGTGGTAGCATTTGGGAAGAGGAATAAATTCTCCCTCCTTGTTCCATTTTCCCCTAGACGGCCATGCCTTTAAGGGGACGTTATTTTGATTATTTCCCCAAGCCAATGCTGCTCTCCAGCTGCTACACCCGCACTCCTTTCTCTGAAGACTGTTCCCTCACATCACGTTTTGGGAGCCACAAAGACCCATGCTCAGTACTAGGGTGCTTATAATTTTTATAACGTATATACTGTTTATATAAAACCTTTTACAATTTACATAACATTCACATAAAATGTAAAATCTTTGTTTTGTAATTTATATCATATTCACACAAAATGGAATGGTTATAACTTATGGTTTCATGTTTATAACTACATTGTGGGTTTTCAATCCATATTATGGACTGAAGAATTTTAATGGGAGTGGAAGTAACACATTCTCAAATTCTTTGACAGAATTGTGAATTTCTTTTCATTTCAGAGTCAATAAAACCTCTCATCTTATTGAAAACTGAAGCTAGTAGGTTACAGTGCTTGGGAATCGATACAATTCATTTTTTTTTTTTTTTTTTTTTTTCCTTGCATTAAGCGGGCCTCTCACTGTTGTGGCCTCTCCCATTTGCGGAGCACAGGCTCCGGGCGCGCAGGCTCAGTGGCCATGGCTCACGGGCCCAGCCGCTCCGCGGCATGTGGGATCTTCCCGAAACGGGGCACGAACCCGCGTCTCCTGCATCGGCAGGCGGACTCTCAAGCACTGCGCCACCAGGGAAGCCCGATACAATTCATTTTTGATTCAAAACTGAAAGTGAAAAACAAAAATCAGTGAGTTCTGGCATGAGATTATGAGCGTGCAATCGCAGAGCTTAGCTAACAAGAGCAAGAAATTTAATAAATAAAATGAGAATGATTTATTATCATCCATCCTTTGGGAAAAGTGTGGAAGTAAGAAACGTATAAAGAAATAAGGAGGCGGGCGGGGCTGCGAGCTGAGGCTCGGTTTCGGTTTCGTTCGGAGCTCAGGGAGAGGACTGGACTGGGCGGCTTGAACATAGCCCGAAGGGGTTAGTGCGCCACGGCTGGCCGGGAGGGAGTCCGGGGAAAAGTCTGGACCTACCCAAGAGGCAAGAGACCTT
>NW_006775372.1:1005025-1015859 GCF_000442215.2 Lipotes vexillifer
CAAAGCACCCACTCTTTCTACTTAATGCTATCATTTTCTGGGTCACTGCTCTAAGTGGTAAGTTTTTCTGCCTTGTGTTTACTTACCTCTCCTCCAATCAGATTGGCCAATTCGGTCTGTGTGCACAGATAAGGAAATCAAACAGGAAATTCACCAGGGTTCTTCCATGGTTCAACAGCCAGAGAGGGTGATTCTGCAGGATTGGCAGATGAGGTTTACCAAGAGCTGATCTGCACTTTGTAAAAAAAAAAAACAAAAAACTGTTACACTAATACTTGCTAAAATGCTTAACATGCAATTTAAATCACTTTCCAAATGTGTTTCAGAAACTCATTAAAGTACTCCAGTTCATTACAAGAGAAAATACAGGGAGAACACACCTGCTAATTCCACTCTATAGATTAGGGATAGTTTTTCAGGGTAGTTAAAAGACCTAATAACCACCGCAGCCCTGATAAGATACAAGTATATGTGCTCAAGAATTAAATATCTACGTAAGTCATAAACATGCTTTCCTAACATTTTGATACTCACCCCAAAGGTACTTAATTATCTGACCACCAGCCACCTGCAGTGCTACTGACTTGGTCTTGGAGTTGCAGCACAGACTGATTATGACCCCATCCACTGTCACAGATGAACTGACAAGAGTTAAAAAAAAAAAAAAAAAAAGAAATAAGGAAATGTGAAGGGACTTCAAAGAAACAGCAGCCGACTCCACAGCTATGCTACCGTAACAATGTACACAGCATAACACAAGAAACGCAGAATCGGTATTTTTCAAGTGAGACATTCCACTAATGTTTGAGTTCCAATATTTTGACAACTGCCAGTGTTGGCAGGTGCCTATAAAACTAGAATAAATGTTGTCATAATATGCTGTTGAAATTTTACATTTATTTTTTCACAAATGGGCACTATGTTTTGGTGTTTTCCGAACAGACAGACAAATGTTCACCATCCGAAGAACGAAGACAAGGCTATGCTACAGAGAGTACTGACCTGGAAGACAAGACAGCAACTTCAGCCACTGGGGCTCTTTGCCTTAATGCCTCTGGCTCATCCAGTGAACAATACACAGATCAATGGTCCTGCCTTTATCACCTCCCCATCATACGTTTCACATGCTGACTCTTCTTGCTGTCACCTACCTTCCCTACTCAAATAGACTCCCGCGTATCTGAATTCTAAAATGCATTCCTAGTTCACGTACCCAGGACGTTCTATAATAAAATCAATAACCCTCAGACGCACATACATCTATAGTAAGTATCATACCCAGCACAGCCATACCCAGGACATTCTATAATAAAATCAATAAACCCTCAGATGCACATACATCTATAGTAAGTATCATACCCAGCACAGCCAATCTGTAGCATCCTTGATAAATAACAAGTGCTGGCTTAGTATCCAAGAAAAAAAAGCAGGTAAGTTTCTATGATTGCACCTCTTAACATTGTAGAGAACTCTTCAACTCTAGAATATGACTTCATGGAAGAATCCCTGACCAATCTCTCAGGTGCTATTTTGTCCAGATGTCTGCTCTGCAGCAGGGGGTGCAAATTTAGAGGCATCTACCCCTGGTTGTAACCGTGAAAGTCACTCTCTCAGGAGAATATTCAGTTTCCGGGAAAATAAATGTGGAAGATACAGACACTGGAAAAACGACCAACATTTACTTTAAGCTGCAACTGCTCTTATTCTGCAAGAAGTCATTTATGTGAAAGAGCCCTGTAGCTTTTCCATGTTTCCAGGAATTATTCTTCGCTGAGACAACTCCCTCAGAGGCTGGAGAAGTTTGCTTTTATCGCACCTCCCTGCATGCATCAGCTCAACAAAATAATTTCTACAGGTCACATGAAGCATGTTCTTAGCCTAAGTGAATGAGAGCTCATTACATTTTAAGATGATTTAAATAATTTGTAAGGCCCCTTGGGTTAAATGGCCATGCGCAGCTATGTTGTAGAATTGGGGGTGAATAAATTATTTGGGGGGAAAATGGAGTTGTCATGGGAACCAATGGCTTGAAATAATATCAGTATAGTCCCGACTAGCCTGCACATGAAGGTCAAATAGAGATTTAGTTCAGGGATTCTCTGCTCAGAGCAGTAACAGGCATTGACAGAACCACATCTAAGTGGAAGAACCCAAAGTCAGGAGGATAAAGATGTGGTCCTATTCCTACTTCTGTTATTTCTTACAGGAAACAAAAAATCCCATTTTTCAGATAAGCCAGCCCATTTCATAACTCCACACCCTCCCCCCTTAATTATTTCTCCTCCAACTTTCCCATCTTCCAGTGCCACTCAAGCCCCTGCCCCATCAATTTCCTCTGGAGCTCAGTTTTTAAATATCACCCCTTCATCCAAACGCTGCTAACCTACTCCAGGGATGTCTAGCTGCTTCTTCCTTTTGATTTGTCCTTGTTTTATTGTGTCCACTGCACTGCCTTTCTTTTTACTTTTACATCTCTGCCATTCTGGGTGTGTGTGTGTGTGTGTGTGTGTGTGTGTGTGTGTGTGTACGAGGGACATTTATTTATGCAGTAAGACGCCATACCAAAGAAAACAAGAAAAGGATGAACACAGGATTGAGGACAGCCGCTTCCCTGGATAGAGGAAGAGAAGGAGGTGGGGTGGGCAACCAGATAACAGTATGTAGGTTATTTTTAAGGTTCTTTTTTTGTGTGGTTGCCTCTTTGACGACTATAAACACACAAAGAAATGCATGAGCCATTTCTAGACTAATCATGAGAGTAGGTCGTGAGTCAAGACTCATGTTTCACATATGTTTTTGGAACTGAGGTCCAGAAAAAAGAAGGTGTTACATTTACGTCATCTTTATGTATTTTCTACTTTCCCATTGGGCAAAGCTCTTCAAAGATATATGACAAAATTCTTAGTTCCTGTGTTAATGTGGGCTAACACTGCATTTCCTCACCTGTCAAATGGGCATAATTACAGAATCTAGTTCATAAAGATGTTGTAAGGATTAAATATATTAGTACGGGAGAAGGTTCTAGAGAAAGACGTGACACAGAGTGGACACTGAAGAAAAGTTAGCTCTTGTTCATGGGATTATTAAATGAATTCTGTTTCTGTCGTCATTTAACCCGAATTCTGGAGGGAGACACGCGTCTACTTTGGCTCAGGGGTCCTGGAATGTCAAAGTTACACGTGGTGCCATTCTCTTGGCCTCTCTTTCCTTGATGGTCACAGCATGTCAGCTGTAGCTCCAGCCATGTCTCCATCGCAGGCAGGAAGAAGGGAAAAGGAGAGAATAAAAGGGAGAAGTCTAAATCCATTTCAGGTCAAGGCACCCTGGTGGAAGCCAAAGCAATGATACCACCTAGCTTCAAGGGAAGATACACCATGCAGTCCTCTTCTACTGGGAGACATTACCACTCAGAACAAAGCAAGAGGACCACTCATTTGAGAGAAAGGACAATGAACGTCGGGCAGGCCACTTTCGAGAGCTCCCCGACTTGCACTCCTATCTAACCAGGCTCGTTTCATCCTGTCCAGCCTAATAATCAGTCCCACTGGAGAGAAGTCGTAGACCAACTAAGCTTTGCTCTCTTCACCTGCAATGAAGACCATGTCTCCTACAGCAAGCACTAGGTTGTGTTATTGGTGAAACTATAAAATTCTACCAAAATACTCTGGTAGAACTATAAAATTATGAACATGTCCTGCTGTACTCAGCATTTATGTAAGTGCCAACTTATTCTGAAACTGAGCTTTCTTGACACCCAACTTAAACAGTCCATGCCTGTCTGTTGTTTTTCCCTTGAGGGCTTGTCAGAGAATGTGGACATAGTCTGTGAATATGCCAAAGTTAGGAACCTCCTAATCTGCAGCCTCAAGGATTGGGATTTTATGTGCAAAATTTCATTTCCAAGAATATCTATTCTGCCTGAGTAATTTTCTGTGGAGAATCTGAAGCTACAAAAACATAGTATATCAATTGATCGTTTGCCTAAAATCAAGTGGAAACACTCAAAGTTCCCCCTTGTATGAGTATGAGCGAGTCTGCAAAGCGTCTGAATTGTACCTAACTCCAAAATGTTAGCCGTTTTTTTTTTTTTTTTTTTTTGCGGTGCGCGGCCCTCTCACTGTTGTAGCCTCTCCCGTTGTGGAGCACAGGCTCCGGACGCGCAGGCTCAGCGGCCATGGCTCACGGGCCCAGCCACTCCGCGGCATGTGGGATCTTCCCGGACCGGGGCATGAACCCGTGTCCCCTGCATCTGCAGGCAGACTCTCAACCACTGCGCCACCAGGGAAGCCCTGTGAACTGTTTTAAATCAATTCTCCCATCATGGTCAGAATTATGTCCGACTAATGGATTTCCACGAGAATTTTAGGAATTAATAATTTAACCTCCCTCTTTTTTAAAAAATCACTTTTACATACCACTTTTTGAATTTTAAATTTCACTTAATGTTAAAACGAGTGAGACATCCAGATAATTCAAAACTCATGAATGTTTCTTTTGATATTTCATGCTCATACTTTTGTTTTCTCCAGGTAAGATTTTTATGCACCCATCCAGTTTGCTTTATGCAAATAAAAGATGAATATATAATCCTTTCAACCCCTTTCCAACAAAAGTTACTTTTCCACATACATTAATTTGCACATTTTTTCACCTAATATATCATAAAGAATTTTTATATAGCAGGATTTTACCTGCTAGTTTTCAAACTTTTTAATCTATCCAGTCCTACTCTGCTAAAAATCATTTACCCTGCACATCAACATCCATGGCTTTACCTCTCCTGAGCATGTACTTTGCATTTCTTTCACCTAAAACAGGTTTCATTACCCTTAAAGACCAACAAAGCTAGGCTATGCATTGCCTCTTACTACCTTCAGAAAGTTTTGCAAGAGATAAACTCCATGAGCACTTAAAAGCCAATCTGAAACATACCTGGTCGTAGTCCCAAATCTAAGATGCATTCCAAACAACAAAAACAATATGATTTCAAGGCCCTCTGACATTAGAGAATCACAAGCCAAAATTTATGTCTGCAACACTCAAGATCCGAAATCAACTACCTGAAGAATATTCAAGGTGCCTTGGCATCAACTTTTCCCTGGGAAAGGTGATAGGGTAACAGAAGATTGATTTTCGTCTACCAATTCAGTATAAAATTGAAAAAAACAAACAACGGTCATTAGGGAGCTATAGGGTAAGTGTTGATCGTTCTGGAAAGTTTAAGGAAGCAAAAAGTCATGACTGACTATTACAAAATCATGGCATTGGAGACACATATTTTCTTGCTCATGTATTCCAGAATTCCAGAAGCAGGACACGTTCCTGAAAGCTGGAAGGTGATAGTTTTATGACAAAAGGACTCACTGTTTACACACCAGGCAGGGAGGATGTAGAACTCATTTCTGGAAGGGTCTATACCAGGTGGAGAGCATAAGTAGGCACAGAAGGACCGTGATAAAATCAGAGAGGATGAATCACAAGGAACGTAGAAAACTAGTGATGATTTGTATGTCTGTCTACAGACACAACATTACATAGGATGTTTGCTTCATCTAAGCAAGAGTCTTTACACAACTGTCCAAGATGGAGCGCCCAATGTCTTGTGTAGTTGCTCTGAACTAGTACCCTGTGTGCTAGGTTCTCATCCAAGGTGTTCATTTTCCTTCAAAGACTGGAGACCCCTCTGTCCCCATCACTGGACCAGGGCTGTGGCTTTGCCTGTATTCTTGGCAGTAGGTTGGTAAACAGCTCATCTCAGAACTCGGCCAACCTTGGTAGTCCAAGCAAGTATGGCTGGACCAAGGTAGGCAGCTAATGGATGCAATGAGGCTGTAGGTGAGAATGTGGTTTCAGAAGGTACAGCTGCCCCAGTCACGGAATCATCCCCAGGAGAAAGAGTTTATTGGGGATAGGATGATGGAAATCGGTATAAATCGTTTATTGGAGAAAGATAATGGAAGAATTTGATATAGTTTATTGGGGACAGGATGATGGAAGTTGGTACAAAGAGTTTATTGGGGCTAGTGTGATGGAAGATGGTGTAAATATTTTTTAGGCACAGCGCAAAGGAAGTTACTATAATTGGTATAAAACAAACATTTTGTTGGGAGTAGGATGAAGGAAATTGATATAGTTTACTGGGGACAGGACGATGGGCGTGGTGCGAATATTAATTTCTTAGAGATCTCACCCGCTGTTTGCTTCTATAGCTAACTCTGGTTCCTAGTAGCTTGTCCCCTTGTGCGTTTTATAATTTGCGTTTGTGTACTTATGTTACCGTGTGCTTTACCTGTGAGAAGCCTTCTGCTCATTTTGAGCATACACCCATCTAAGGAAGAGTCACTTTCCAGGTGCCAGGCACCCTGTGTCCTCACAACATTAGGGCATTTTAAGGTAATCATGTTATTACTGTCTTGGGTCTTCTTAAATCGTGCAAGAAATATAAGGTCTAACCTCCCAAACTCTGCAACTACAGCTCTCTAGTTACAAAGTCTTGGAGGAAACATTTTTCCAACCTGGATTTCAGATCAGAAGAGTACATTTTCTTCTTCTTCTTTTTGTTTTAATATTTATTTATTTGGTTGCGCTGGGTCTTAGTTGCGGCAGGTAGCCTCCTTAGTTGCGGCTCGAGGGCTCCTTAGTTGCGGCATGTGGGCTCCTTAGTTGTGGCATGCAAACTCTTAGTTGCAGCACGCATGGGGGATCTAGTTCCCTGATCAGGGATCGAACCCAGGCCCCCTGCATTGGGAGCACAGAGTCTTAACCACTGCACCGCCAGGGAAGTCCCCTGCATACATTTTCTTCTTACTTCCTTGTTTTAGCAGGTGGGTTTTTCTTTTCTAGTGCAATGTTTGACTGGCAGAAGAGCCTTCTGAGTTCCCGGCTGCAAAAAGGGATCTCAATTTCTACTCCATCCTTGGTATAAGACCAAGGTCTTGTGTACTCCCTTTGTTACAAGTGGAAATGTCTGACCCCCTCAAAGAAGTTTTGAGTCCTCTGAACACTCTTATTCCCTGTCCTGTTACATTTCTCCCCCGGCAATTCATTACTTCCACTTTCTTATAATCTGCTGTTGTTTTTTTTTTAACATCTTTATTGGAGTATAATTGCTTTACAATGGTGTGTTAGTTTCTGCTCTATAACAAAGTGAATCAGTTATACATATACATATGTTCCCATGTCTCTTCCCTCTTGCGTCTCCCTCCCTCCCACCCTCCCTATCCCACCCCTCCAGGTGGTCACAAAGCACGGAGCTGATCTCCCTGTGCTATGCGGCTGCTGTGTGTTTTAAAGAATGTTTGCCACACCTTATCCAGAATTTTTATGTATTCTCCAGTGGGAACGTTGCTTTGGTAGAAACAGTCTGCCATATCGGTAGCAACAAAAATCCTACACTTCTCCCTGTCCGTGCATCCTGCCTTCACTTCCCCTCCTCACCTTCTTGAGCGAAGGACGCCAGCAGCCTCCCCATGAACTTCATTGACTACCGACTTCTTATTTCTGTCTCCTGGCAATGACCTCTGACCTTAATTTTATTGAAGGGTTTTATTTACGTGCCAATACCCTGCTCCAAACCTTACTATGCTCTTCCATTGTCCAATTACAGAACCAAATTTTGGGATTTCTAGGTCTATTTCAGTTTTTACGACTATACTTGGACAAACTCACGTCGACTCCTTCTCCATGACTGGGCTCTTTTTTCATTGGTCTGATTTAAGTGAGGTCTCTCAAAACGTTCTCTTCTCATTCTCAGTGCCGTTGGTCATTTTATCCTTTTCTTCTGTGAAACAACTTCTCTTCTTCTTTATTTTGGAGGTAAATCCAAATCATTCCGCGAGTCCATCCTTGTTTACGAGGCTTTTTACTAATCAAGGTAGCTCTGACCCCAATGATACCCTGAAGCAGTTCTTAAAATTGCTCCGAAGGAACGGGTAAATACTGATACTTTTACTGTTCCTTGTTTTACGGGCATTTACCTCATGCTCCCAATTAGTTTTAATTGTAACAAAGATTTTTTTAAATGATCCATTCATCACAAAGTGCCTACCCGAAAGTTCATTGTACTTAACAGGAGAGCCACATAAGGCATGCTTTAAGAATGGTCTATGTAAAGTAGTTGTAAACTAATGTTTAATTATCTCTTTTTCTGAGAATGGAGAACACGGCATTTCTTCAATTAATTAGGATACTGCCTGCTAGGATTGGGCACCACTGAGTTCATAGTAGATCCATCACTTAGCATGCAGCATGGTGGGTGGGGGAGGTAAAGCAGTCTCCATGCTCCCAGATCTTTAGGTCCATTCTTCTCTCCAAGACTGTGAGCTCATCCAGCAGATGCACCGTGTCTCCACGTGCTGTATCCTAAACAGAAGCAGATGACACAGTATCCAAGCTAAACTTCACTGCCATTTGGTGCCATTCAAGAAAATGTTGTCCAAATAAGCGGAGAACAGCAAATCCTTGATGTTTCAGAAAATCTAGAAGGTAGGTGGGTTACTTCTCTTTCAATTAATCCTCATGAAGTTAATTCTTCAGAATGTGTTTGATGACAACTTGGGCAGGAGACACTGTGGGATTTCTCTTTCTGATGAGTAATTAGAGCTCACTCTTCCCTGATATTGAAGGACAGTGGATCTACACACTTCAAGGATCATGAAACACAGAACAGTATCCACATCCTATATTGCAACTTATGGATTCTAAAAAAGAGTCATTTGGGTTGATGGAGGGCAAAAAGGAATTAGTTAAGCTGATGAGAACCAAAGAATAAGAAAAAAATGTAAGCAATCTATATTCCTTCAGGAAGGTGAATATACATAACTAATAAAATTCCCTTGTTCTATTCCCTAAAACAGAGCCAAGAAAATAATGCATGATTTGACTTTTGTAACAAGAAGTTATTTAATCCATGCCATTTCTCAGAATCTCTTTGGTCTAAAGGTTGCCAACTTTTACCAGCAGAAAGCGAAGATCATATCTGCTTCTCAGCAAGACAGACTGTGCAACACCAAGATGCTGAAATATCACCATTTTAGTAGGTTGGGTGCATTGGGGACCCTAGGAGAACACAGAGGAAGAAAATGATTGATTTTAACACACTGTTGATGGGCGAGGTTGCAATCCCAGTGGCATGTGAGGCAAGCAGACATGGTAACCACAGACGTCATGAATAGCCCCGCGCAGGTAAGTGGCATGGCCAGTGTTTGTGGGGAACTCCAGGAAGCTTCATTTGTTGGGGCAAAACTGTTCTTCAATATTGAAGGCAAAAGACATCTCTGGTAACGACAACCCTTTCAATCAACGCTTAGTAAATGTGAAGGAAATGGACTCACGTACTGAGTCAAAGAAAAGAAGAATGTTCTAGGTGGGAGGAACATTTCAATGACGTCAAGAACAAAACAAATTTCATGAAAGAGGAGTAAAGTATGCCTGTCTTGTTAAAGGTAGGACTTTAAAAAAAATTAAATCTCTCACTACAAGGCAATTTTCCTAAAACCTCTCAACATGGGTCTACCTAAATTTTGAGAACAGTTGTTCTAAACCTTAAGAGACAAAAATCTCCCAAGTATATACAGTATTTTATATATTGCTTGCATATTGTTACATAGTATTTGAAATACACCTCTTATTCTCACATTGACGTATTAATTCATATTAATAACTAATAATAACGGTATTGATGGCTAACTTTATATAGTGTTTACTAGGTGTCAGGCACAAATGTTTTACACACAAAATAGTAACTCACTTAATTCTCAAAATCTCTAAGAGGTAAGTCGTTTTTTATCATCATTCTATAGATCAGGAAACTGAGGCACAAAGGTAAAGGAATTGCCCAAGACCACAAAGGTTATAAATGATGAAATATGAAACCACCACTCTTACTCATTATGCTATAACTTATTAATAATAACAGTAAATTCCCTAATTACAGTATAAAAAAGAAATAAATGGAAAGTAATATGTGATAATATAGTATGTATTTTCACCATATGACATAATGAAGTGGTCCAAAGCTTTGGGGGTTAAACCGCTTGTGCCAGTGACTCAACTACCATGAGCAGTGTTGGAATTCTTCTAAAATTGTTAACGATTCTTGGTAAGTTTCCAAACAAATAAACTACAATTTTCCCTCTAATTACTTGGCAGCTGTGCTCTTGGAAAATTCAGTGCCTATTGTAGCTGTGCAAAAAAAAAAAAAAAAAAAAAATATGCCTTGAATTTAGATATAAAATGCAGTTAGGTTCTAGGTTCAGATAATTCTGGAGAGCTTTTCTATGTAAACAGATACTTAGAGGGATATTTCAAAGTTGTGTGGGAAATGGTACAATTCTTTTTTGCTTTTTTAAAATTACGTTCTGTTTCAATGTTATGGACACTGCAGAACTTTTTATCATTCCTGGCTGCCGCCTGCTAAATGACAGTAGTGACACTAAATTATCATAACAACAGTAATAAAAACAAAATGCCATAACCATCTTTGAAGAGCTACTGTCCTAAGGAATCCATGGATAAAATTCAGGATGGCCTGAACTCTGCAATTCTAGGCAAAACTTTGAGTGTAGGTGCATTCTTCTTGGGGAGCTATCAGTAACTTGCAGCAAATTCTCAAATCATAATTAACATCTATTCCCCCAAAAGTTAAGAACCATTGATCTTGGGTATTCCACAATATTCTACTTTTTCCAATCCCTTTCCCATCCGGTAACCATTCTTTCTGGTTTGCAGAGGACACTCTGCAAGTTAAAAACTTGCATGATTTTGACTGTTGCCTCAGCATCCTTCTCAACTTAGCATCCATCACAGACTTTTTTTTTTTTTTTTTTTTTGGCCG
>NW_006775372.1:1015936-1037566 GCF_000442215.2 Lipotes vexillifer
TTTTTTTTTTTTTTTTTTTTGGCCGTACCGCGGCATGAGGGATCTTGGGTTTCCTGACCAGGGACTGAACCCACACTCCCTGAAGTGGAAGCACCGAGTCTTCACCGCCGGACCACCACGGAAGTCTCTATTACAGACTTCTCATTTCCAGTAAACGATGCCAAACACTGCCCATAGCTGCCTTAAAATGAGCTAGGACAGGTGGGGTTGAGCACCTGAAGTTCCCAGAACTGCGAGTCTGAAGTTCCCAGATTCTGCCGTGATTTTTTTGCTGGTTCTGCGTGCAATACAGAGGTGATCTGCAGAGTCATCGCTTAAACGTACAGTTACATTTGAGGGGCAAGCTGCAGAACCTCTTTCCCCAACCCTTTCCAGGTGCAAAGTCATGAGCATCTCCTTTGAAGGGCAGTAGGCAGGGTGCTGGCTAATAATGCAACTTGTGTTGGGGCAGAGGCTGGTGCTGTGGGCTCTTTCTGGTCTCCGATGACGGTGTCCAGTAGTACTGGCTATTTAGTATACCAGTTGAGCCACGGCTGCTGCCAGGACTCAGACTATACGTGAAGCCATCAGGGCCAGGTTCAGGGTAGCAGTAGGACATTATTGGGAATATGGCAAATGTGTGCTGGAGAAAGGAAGGCTCAATGGTACTGTCTTAGTGCATATAAATATTCTGTGAATTCCTGTGATGGTAGTTTCGCCATTAATGCTATAGTATAAACCCACTGTTATTTATTTGTGTTTGGCCATTCTGACAGATATGTACTGTCCATTTCACGGTTAGGGTCTTCAGCTACCTGTCCAGATTTTGTAGCTGCATTCAGTGGGGGTTACTATTTACTGTTACCATGTGTCACAGGCTGAATTGTATGCCCTCAAAATTCATGTGTTGACACCCTAACACCCAATATAACTGTATTTGGAGATAGACTCACTAAGGTTAAATGAAGTCATTAGGGTGGGCCCTGATCCCACAGGACTAGTGTCCTTATAAGAAGAGGAGATTAGGACACAGATACACAAGGAGGGATGACCATGTGAGGACACAGGGAGGACACAGGCATCTACACATCAAGGAGAGAGGCCTCAAGAGGAACCAGCCCTGCTGACACCTTGATCTTAGGCATTCAACCTCCAGACCGTGAAAAAATAAATTTCTATTTTTTTAAGCCACCCAGTTTGTGGTACTTTATTATGGCAACCCAAGCAGGCTAATCCACCATTTTATTGAGAACTAAAATGCAAGAAACATATATATACATATATGTGTATATATATATATATATATATATACACACATATATATATAATTTTTTTTCCTTGTGATGAGGACCCTTAGGATTACTCTCTGTTAAGAAATATTTTTAATGATATGTGTGTGAGCAGAAATCCTTTTTAAGAGAATATATAGCTCCATCAATTCAATAAAATTTATTTCTCAGTCAATAATTTTTTAAACAATTAATCATAAAATTTATAAATTTATGCTTTTGTTTTTGTGTCCCCATTTCTCTCAAGAGACCTAGTGGAATGGTGAAATTATATAGTCACCTTATTCAAATTCCTGTTAACCCAGACACTCCCGAATTCCAATTCCTTTCCTCCTTATTTCTCTCCTTTAAACGGTTAGTCGTTTACAGAGAATATCAAACACCATTCTCTGACAGTCCCCTCGTGTGCGGCCTTCCCATGATGGCATTAACCATGGATTAAAATTTTAAAATGTTACCTTAATGTTTCACAATATTAACAAAGTCTTTAATCCCTTCTGAAAAGTTAAATCCGTATTTCTTCCTGGTGGACTGTGTGACAGCTATCGAACCAGCTCCCCAGTTGCCAGGCTCATGGGGTTCCTCCCCGGGCATCCCTGTTGGTCCTGTCAACCCTAATAAATGAATCCTGGATGAGAGGGATGAGTCATACGACCAACTGGAAAAGGGTTTTGTGTGGACGGTGACCTGTTTACACACTGTTCCCTCCTAGGGTGATGGAGGAAGGTACTCAACACAAAGGAGTGAAATTTCAGAATTTTGATCCGCAGTAGGACTCTCTGTGTATGGAGACTTAGATGGAGAGATCACAGCTGCCCTAGAGAGAGTTTCCCTCGTGCAGCGACCATTCACGTCCACCCTAAAACATGCTGGGGTGGGAGCCTGAGGAAGGCTGGAGGCCAGGACGTGGGGCAAGGAGATGATCTCCAAACTATCTATGTGACCTTGGGTAATGCCTTGAGCATCAGAGCCTTGGTTTCATCAACTTGTCTGTAAAAAGAATTACAGGCACCCTGCCTATTTCCTAGTGTCAGAATGAAATAAAGACGTAGGCATAAAAGTGTTAAGTCCATTATAGAACATTATACAGTGATAAGGCTGAATGACTCCCTCCTAATAATAATTATTAAGTGGTGCCTTTTTGAGAATGGAAGCGGGGCTGTTTTAAATTCTGCCTTGTCCTTTACGTCTGGGATCCAGTATTATTATTGTACATTTTTCATACATTCTCACGGTGATCGCATTACTTCTCTGTAACTGTTAATATGCGGGCAGGCTTCCAAACTCCTCCAAATGCATGCATTTAGGATAACCATAAATCAACAGATTTTTACTGAAATAATGAGCTCTAATTATGAATATGAAATGGATTAAAAGACATGTCTACCCAGCAGTTGACCAGATTAGTGAAAAAAACAGGACTTTATGGATACTCATTCTCATGATTTATTGCAAGGATACATAAATCTGTGCTTTAGACGTTTAAAGTCTACATTTTGCACTTGATTTATAAAACCTGCTAATAAATCCAGTTCAGGTTCTCATTGAGAAATCATTATTCTAAGCGTCAACTCCAGCTAAGTACGAGGACTTATAAGCCTGGAAAATACGTGTACAAAAGGAACCCCAGGGTTTGAAACTGTACCGATAAATCTTTAAAAAGACAAACAACAAAACTTTTTTAAACAAATCCTTACCTTACAGTTGGGATATAAGTGAAAGATTCAGAAATCATGACCTTAAATATATATAATGACGGCCAGCATAAGCCATCACCTAATCTGAATTTAACAGAGGAGAATTTCCAAGTGATAAGTATTAGGAAACACAGCGTGAGAAGTATTATCTTAAATGAACGTTTAAAGAGATTTCTACTCGCAAGAGTTAGCAGGGGCATAGACGCTGTTTTGACCCCTTGCCCAGATCTTTACAGGGCAGATGGAGGTCTCTTCCAGCCGATGGAACTGGGTGCTATTAACAGGTCACAGAGGCTCTCCTCTGCAGAGAACTGCCCTTGGTGGCAAATAAGTGGCCCTAGCTGGAAAGTTAGCCCCTACCTACCCACCCTGAAGACCCCACAGCCAAAGACCTCCTGACGTGGGGGCTACAAATGGTGGTCCTTCTTGCTTCAAAGCTGGATGGTACAATCTGTGCTCCAGGGGCCCTGCCACCATGATATCAGACCAAGGCTCTATTTTACCAGGGGCTGGTCCTTTCTCATTTCTCTGCACCTTCCTTGCTGCTTTTTCCCTCAGTGAATCAATGGCACTCAAATTCCTGTCTCAGGTTCTTCTAGGGAACCCAACCAAAGACTCCAGCTATTTCCAATGATTCTTTACACGCGTACTGCCGTTCCAGTTCACCTGGATAACCAACACCCATTTAAGATAAGCGGGATCACCTTTCAAGTTGCAACAAATTCTTTCTTTTCTAGTGAAGCTCCTTGGTCAGAGGCTCAACATCTGAACATACCAACAGGATCTTCTTGTTTTCCATTTTGTGATTGCTCATACAAAATTCAGAGGTGACGACTGTAAGTGCAATTATTATCCTAAAAAGGGATACTGATGTTTCATTTGGTTTCAGTAAATGAAGCGAAGTCTTGGTCATTTGAGCTTTACGTATCGGTGTCTGTTTGTTTTTTTTTTCTTTTTTTGCGGTACGCGGGCCTCTCACTGTTGTGGCCTCTCCCGTTGCGGAGCACAGGCTCCGGACGCGCAGGCTCAGCGGCCATGGCTCACGGGCCCAGCCGCCCCGCGGCATGTGGGATCCTCCCGGACCGCGGCACGAACCCGTGTCCCCTGCATCGGCAGGTGGACTCTCAACCACTGCGCCACCAGGGAAGCCCTCAGTGTCTGTTTTAAGAAGGGTGAAGACGTCTCCACCTGAAGAAGAGGCTGCAATGAGACACGGGCTTTCTGACTGCCAAAGCCCGTTCCCCATCACAACTTGGAAGCACCATTAAGAAATACATTAAGAGCACAAGATGTTCTGAAATGAGCACACAGCACTTCGGTAGCTAGCAAAACATTTCCCATTACTTGGCCAATGATGATGAATGTAGCTATGGATGAGGATGCTAATAATGGGGCTTGAAATATTCAACACATCAAGAACGTTCCATACAGGAGCTACTTAAATAGATCCAAGGCTATTGGTGACTCTCTGGCGATTAACTTAGCGGCATCTAACGTTTTTCCTTTGCAACATCTGTATCCCTAGCAAAAGAAACAAGATCTACAGAGCATCTTCTGTCATCCTCTTTTGGCTGAGGTGCATGTGCAACTATTATACAGAAACTTGCTTCCGTACATATAAGAGCAGGAAGGGATGTTGAATTTACAGGGTGAGGATGAATCTTGAATGCTAAATTCAACATGGCGGATTTCTGTGGCTATCTGTATCCTCTTGAGGCGTCATCTGCTCTTGGGGAGAAGTGGAAACCAGTGGTGACTTCTGACAGCACATGCTGAATGGGGGAGGATCTCTGGACCACACTGCCTAGAATCAAAACACTGCTTGCACTCAGCACTTCTTACTTGGTACGGATGCCTCTCTGGGCATCGGTGCTCACTGTAAAAATGGGTGTTAAGAGTAACTTCTGGCTCATGGCTGTTGTAAAGATTAAATTGTGAAGTTAGCAAATGTAGCATACTTAGAAAGCTACCTGATGTGAAACACTCTAAATTCTGTGCAAAAATATTATTAATCAATATACTAATTATTATATATACATTATTGTGTACTATATTCTGTATACATGTATAATTATATATATTATATGTAATTATACCTTATATGCTATATATTATAATTATGCATTATATGTAATTATACATTATATCATGTTATATAATTATACATTATATGTAACATAATATATAATTACAATTATCAATGTGTTAATATACAATATAAAATATATAATATATTAATATATATGAAATATAAAATATAAAGTATATAATAAATGTATGTATATAAAAAGAGGCAAAGAAGAGACATATATATAGACATATGTGTACATGTGTGTTGTATGTATATAAACGGTACATGCAGTTAACAAGTCTCTTGCATTCTTCGTTTTCAAACGATAATGACCTGACAAGGGCCCGTATGAGCTGTCACCGTTTCTAGGCTCCTTGTCACAGGACATCTTGTGTTCTCTTCTCACACATGCTCCCTGAAACATCCAATTTTATACTCCTTTACACTGTATGAAGCATTAGATATGTTCATCACTCCACTGTCAAGATTACTCTACTCAGAGAAAGGAAGAGAAAGTCCAGACTAGAACATCTGATCATGGGAAAGAAAGTGATTTAGTAAGAACAGAAAGATACCACGGACAAGGATGTACGTTTGTTAAATTCATGGATAATGGATACTTACACTACTGTAACTGAAACTAGGAATGAAATCAGTGCAACTCAACTGCCACGACTGAATCTCTTTATCTAAGTACATGAGCATACGCCCACGTGTCTGAACATATGTCCAAGATTCCCAGGGGCCTTAGTCCTTAAAAAACAAACTTTACATTTTCAAATGGGAAGATCTCTACTATTTACTGCTTGACAGAGTGTTTGCTGTTATACAAAAATGACATTTAAACAGAAAAAACCATGAAATGAATGAAAGAGGAAAAGAGGGAATTATTAATTGGATATTTCTCATTGCAGTTGAAACTTAGGAGAAACTATGTCACACGAGGAAAATAATGCATGCAATTTTCCTCCTGTCCTAAAAATATGGTTTTGAAAAGATAACTTGAGCTGTTTGATATTTTTGGAACGTAGCCTTGTATGTGCCGGGAGGGGGTGAAAAGATTTCTGAAGGGGGTGGAGAAAAGAAAGGTGTGATCAGTTTTGCCATAACTCCTTCATGCCTTATTTACTTACTTACTTGCTTATTTATTTATTTATTTGGTTGCACCAGGTCTTAGTGATGGCAGCCAGGCTCCTTAGTTGTGGCTCACCAGCTCCTTGGTTGTGGCCCGTGGGCTCCTTACTTGCAGCTGGCGGGCTCCTTAGTTGTGGCACGCACATGGGATCTAGTTCCCTAACCAGGGATCAAACCCAGGCCCCCAGCATTGGGAGCACGGAGTCTTCAACACTGCGCCACCAGGGAAGGCCCTCATGCCTTCTTTATGTTGGTTTTAAAACATAATAGCACATTAGAGAAGTACTGTACTTTGAAGTCCCCTGTGTACCTGCCCTCAATTTCATTTCCCTTCTTCTCTTCTCAGCAAACGCAATTTGGTTTTCACGGTGCCCTGGATCCCTGAATTGTCTTATCATTCTAATACATATGTGTCTACCTTTCTATCAGTATTTATCTATTCATCGTTGTTTCTTTCTTTCCTTCCATGTATCTATCCACCTATCAACTATCTAATCTATCACCTATTTATATCTATCCATCCATCTCTCCTTCCTTCTTTCCTTCCTTCCTCCCTTCCATATATCTACCCATCTATCTATCATCTATCTCAATCATCTATCTCATCTATCATCTAGTTCCTTTTTTTTTTTTTTTGCGGTACGCGGGCCTCTCACTGGTGTGGCCTCTCCCATCGCGGAGCACAGGCTCCGGACGCGCAGGCTCAGCCGCCATGGCTCACGGGCCCAGCCGCTCCGCGGCATGTGGGATCCTCCTGGACCGGGGCACGAACCCGCGTCCCCTGCATCGGCAGGCGGGCTCTCAACCACTGCACCACCAGGGAAGCCCCTATCATCTAGTTCTATCTATCTGATCTACCTACCTACCTACATCTATCCATCCATCATGTATATGTCTATCCAACCACCTTCCTTCCTTCCTTCTCTTTTCTTTCTTCCTCTGTTTCTTTCTCGCCTTCCCTATATCTATCCATCTACCTATCATCTATCATCTATCTTAATCATCTACCTCATCTCTCATCTACTGATATGTCTCTACATACCTACCTACATCTATCCATCATCTATCTATCTATCTACCACCTGTCTATTCATTTTTAAAACTTAAGCAAATGGTATCATGCTGAAGTTCACTTCTTTTCTTCATTATTCAACTTGAGACTCATTAAACTGATACCTATAACTACAGTTTATTTAGTTTACTTATAATTATTCCATCGTGGGTAGTTTCTAATTTTTCATTATTACAAGCAAGTTACTGTGAACATTCTTGTCCATACTCTGTGCACATGGCCTGAGCTCCTGTGGAGTAGACAGCTGGCTGGAGAGCTGAATGCATCTTCAACTCAACTGATGCTTTGAGAAGTCTTCCCAAAGTGGTTTGATCAATCCACATGCCCTGTTACAGTACGGAGATCCATTTCTGCTTCACAATTTCCTCGGTGCTTGAGACTATCTGACTTAAATGTTTGCCCAACTTAAGGGAGTCTTATTCATGTTTTAACTTGAGTTTCCCTGTCCATAGTAATGCACACAGAATGTTACTGCCATTCAGGTTTTTGTCTTCTAAGTGCTATGCATTTCCTATTGAGGTTTATTCCCTCTTCTTTTTGATTTGTCGTTATCTGTGTGTGTGTGTGTACTTTTATATACTCTTACAAACATGTATATTCATTTACTGTCATTTTAAGCTTTAGATATGTGAAGACTGTCATCAGCATTAGAATGCAAGTTTGAGATTATTATGATTTTGAGTGGGATGTTTTTAGGATGATGTGATGTCCCTGGCCTCTATTCCCTGCTTTGGTCTTCAAGCCAACTGTATGTCACAGACATGTAATATACGTATATTCTTATATATATGAGTGTATTATAATATATTCTTGATAGTAATCATAAACATTTGGGGTGAACAGTCTTCACAGATTCGTGGCTTTTCTCTTTGTTGATGGTATATTTTATTGTTAGAACTATTAATCATCTGCATATTCAAATTAACCAATTAAAATAATTGGTTCTTTTTGTGTCTTAAATTCAGGAAGGACTATTCCTTGACGATGCCGCTAAACTCTAGCTGTTTCGTATCTTTCTTAAATAGATGCTTAATAAGGCTTTTCCTATTACATAAGGACAAAAATGGGACGACCATTTAAGAAGATACCAACATTAAAAGCATGTTATGCTGCTGTTCTGGACTGAGCTCATTTGGCTGTTATGGGAAGCAACTGCTCCATAAACACCAAGCTCAGCATTATCACACTACACAGATATATCAGGATATGTTTCCAAAGTACTTTTAAATCATTTTTATTTGTTATTACCCCGTGCCCTAGTTTTTTTAATTGGAAAGCATTCCCCCTCAGTACTAAATTCCTAATTAAATCCCCAGACTACACTATGAAATCTGTCCCCACTTTTTTTTTTTTTTTTTACAGGAAGTAGACACCATTTGAAGGAGGAACGCGTGCATCTTAATTATGTTGTTCATCTTTGCACAACTAGGAACCCATCACTGGATTTTAGAAAAATAAATTCTACCCAATCTGTTCTAAAGGTTTCTAAATTGGGGTTATTGTATTCTATAATTCTATGTCTTGTGAAACAAGCTTTACAAAATTCCCTTGGCTAACCTGGAGTAATAAGACAGTCACAAAAGGACACAGTGGTATGATTCCATTTATAAAAGGTGCCGAAAATAGTCAAAATCATAGAGGCAGAAAGTAGAACGGTGGGTGCCAGGGCCTGGGGGAGGGGGAATGGGGAGGAAGTGTTTCATGGGGCCAGGGTTTCAGCTGAGTGAGATGAGAGTTCTGGAGATGGATGGTGGGGACGCTTGCACAACAGTGGGAATGTACTTAATGCCACCGAACTTCAAAAGAGTTACAATGGTAACTTGTATGTTATGTGTATTTTACCACAATTTGAAATATTTTAACTCCCTTTAAAACTGATCAGTGCACTCTCATTGTACAAAGATAGCCTAGGTGAGCAAAAGAAGAAATGATATCGCCTGAAGAAGTGATTTCCATTGGTCATTCCAGCATCCTCATGGTTTATGTTGGTCCAAGTTTGTACAGGTCACACACAAAAAAGCAGGCCCTCGCTAAGATATTTTCTATGAGCGTTTTCCTTACTGAAATATACTGCCCTGTAACACTGTGTACACTTAAGGTGTACAACATGTTCCTTTGATATATTTCTGTACTGTAATATGGTCGCCATTGTAACAATAGTTAGCACCTTCATCACATCCCATAATGATCATGTCTTTTCAAGATATTTTCTATGGAATAGTTACAGTGTTGGTATTTCAAGAAGTACAGACCAGGTAATGGGAATCGAGTCATTTGTGTGCTAATTTCTAAAAGCAAGAGTTGGAGAAAAGATAGGCATCATAGTGATGGTTATACCTGGCCAGAATCTTAGAGCTCTTCCGGTCCAATTTCAAACTCCTGGGTGTGGAGTAGAGGGGAAAACAGGTTAACAACCACAGGAAGATCGCTGGTGGATGAAGAGGCCGGAGATCCAGATCTTCCGACCTTGGGGTTAAAACTTGCTCCACCTTCAACATCCAGAAACCAGCGATGCGTCTTCTGCCATGACCCTTACTGATCTCCCGTCTCCTGGCACTTTGATGAGATGACATTAGACATCTCGTCCATTATTTTTCTCTACAACATCAATTTTGAGGTTCCGCAGGGCAACTGTTTCCTGACCTACTTTTTCTTTTCTTTGATACTCAACACTTAATTCGACAATGTCGACTGTCTCACACACGAGGATGATTTCTGCAAGAAGAGTCTGGGCGTGCTGCGCTTGGGATTTCCAAAAAAATGCACAGAAGTGTCTGTGATATGAGTTGTACCTGTTCAGCGATCTTTAAAACCCGCTACTCGATAGAGGATCATCGATGCAAATCAGGAGAAGTCTAAAGTTCACACTGGAAACCTGGCCACACATCTTTTATCCTTGAAACTCCTTCTGAGGATTACGTGGTATTGTATACTGCTTGTTGTTTTTCTCTAAATCCTGTCTTGTCAAGGGCAATGTCAGGAAGACAGTGCACAGGGCTGCTTGGCCATCATGCACATGCCAGCTGATCCCACAAATCATGTGCCTTTTATAAACATCTCAGACAAAAGATGATTCTGTCCTCATTGAGTTTAATCAAATCGGTTCCCACCCCAAAGCTCTCAATGGAATAGCACTTAGTTTGATAGTTGGGAGGCAGGGAGTCGGCTAAATCACACAAGGTAACGCATGTGAAATGATTCCATAAGCTTTACCACGTGGCTTTCAGTGACTGTGATTATGGATGCTATTATTACAATTAAAATCACTGCTAATGAGATATTTTAGACCATTTTTGATACTTTAAAAATAGGTCTTAGCAAACTACAACCAGTGTGCCAAATCTAGCCAGCTGCCTGTATCTGTGTGTTTTAAGGGTTGGTGAGTTAAGAATGGTCTGAACATTTCCAAATGGTTATATATATATATATATTTTTTTTTTTTTTTTTTTTTTGTACAAGGGCCTCTCACTGTTGTGGCCTCTCCTGTTGCGGAGCACAGGCTCCGGATGCGCAGGCTCACCCGGCAAGGGCGAACCCACGTCCCCTGCATCGGCAGGCGGACTCTCAACCACTGCGCCACCAGGCAAGTCCCAAATGGTTACATTTTAAATGGCTGTATATATACCTGTGTTAATTTCCTCAACTTTGCGTCTTGGTTCACCAAGTTGAATGTCTAAAATATTTACTTTAAAAATATTTAAGATTTTAAAATACTAAAATATTTACTTTAAAAAGTTTGCAGAACCCTGCCTTACGGGATGAATATTACACCCAGGTCAAATATTATTTTGAGGGCTTCCCTGGTGGCGCAGTGGTTGAGAGTCCGCCTGCCGATGCAGGGGACACGGGTTCATGCCCCGGTCCGGGAAGTTCCCACATGCACCGGAGGAGCTGGGCCCGTGAGCCATGGCCGCTGAGCCTGCGCGTCCGGAGCCTGTGCTCCGCAACAGGAGGGGCCACAGCAGTGGGAGGCCCGCGTACCGCAAAAAAAAAAAAAAAAATATTTTGAGCGTTTGTACAGTAGGGCCCATGTCACTGAAGGATTACAAAAGAAATCCCCAAATATGTGAATGTGCTTTTTCTCTAGAGTCTATAAAACACATTTTATAACTTAAAGAGTTTCACTTGTGTTCTGCTCCAGAGATAATTTCTCAAATAATTACTAGTAAAGTGGTTTAGCTGCAGAGAAGTTAATCTTCTGGAGGAAACCATTTGTCATTCTCCTAATACTATTTACACAATTCTTATTAAGGTATCAGCCTAGTAACTCTCCTTTTCTTTTTTTTCTTGCCTCTAAGCATTTATTTTATTTATTTTTTTGCATTCAGAATCTTTATTTTAAAAATATGGAACGCTTCACGAATTTGTGTGTCATCCTTGCGCAGGGGCCATGCTAATCTTCTCTGTATCGTTCCAATTTTAGCATATGCACTGCCGAAGTGAGCACCTAATAACTTTCTAAACAGGGTGGCGGGTAACAGGGGAACAATTTCTAATCACTCAGGAGCCGTTCAAGTCCCCTGTGTGCTTTAAAGCACAGCTTACGCATTCCTCAAAGTGCTTGCCGAGAAATTTCCCTCTATTTCGGGGGCTCTGATTTTCAAACATTGACATATGTTTGTTGCTGAAACATTTTCTCTCACCCAACACTTTAACCCCCTGAGAGAGTGTGCACAATCATGAAAGGGTTTAAGCAAGAAATCATTTCTAGGAAAGACACGTATGTTTGGCTTCTAGGTAACACATTTGGCCAGTCTGAACTGAAATCTGTATGAAGAGAGACTCCAAGAAGGTTCATCATACACAAAATTCTTCTTTACTCATTTGTACAGAACTGCTGTTTTACTGAATGTTAACAGCATTTTGATCTGAACTGAAAATTGTTTCTATAGTGGTTGTTTATTCCAGGTATACTATGTCTTAGCACTGTGCTCTACATGCAGACATAACAACAACAACAAACCCCCCCCACGAACAACCCAATCAAAATATGGGCAGAAGACCTAAATAGACATTTCTCCAAAGAAGAGATACAGATGGACAAGAAGCACATGAAAAGATGCTCAACATCGCTAATTATTAGAGAAATGCAAATCAAAACTACAATGAGGTATCACCTCACACTGGTCAGAATGGCCGTCGTTAAAAAGTCTACAAATAACAAATGCTGGAGAGGGTGTGGAGAAAAGGGAGCCCTCTTGCACTGTTGGTGGGAATGTAAGTTGGTGCAGCCACTATGGAGAACAGGATGGCGGTTCCTTAAAAAAGTAAAAACAGAGCTACCATATGATCCAGCAATCCCACTCCTGGTCATATATCTGGAGAAAACCACGATTCAGAAAGATCCATGCACCCCTATATTCATAGCAGCACTACTCACAACAGCCAAAACATGGAAGCAACCTAAATGTCCATCACCAGATGAATAGATACAGAAGATGTGGTATAAGTATAGAACAGAATATTACTCAGCCATAAAAAAATGAAATATTGCCATTTGCAGCAACATGGATGAACCTAGAGATGATCATACTAAGTGAAGCAAGTCAGAAAGAGAAAGACAAATGCCATAGGATATCACTTATATGTGGAAGCTAAAATAGGACACAAATGAACATATCTATGAAACAGAAACAGAATCACAGACATAGAGAACAGACTTGTGGTTGCCAAGGGGGTTGTGGGGTAGGGGAGGGAAGGACTGGGAGTTTGGGGTTAGTAGATGCAAACTATTCCATATACAAGGGATAAGCAACAAGGTCCTACTGTAGAGCACAGGGAACTATATTCAATATCCCGTGATAAACCATAATGGAAAAGAATATATATGTGTTTAACTGAGTCACTTTGCTGTACAGCAGTAATTAACACAACACTGTAAATCAACTACGCTTCAATGAAAAAAAAAAAGAAATGTAAATGCAGACATGTAATTTCAGGGCTCACAGGAACCCCTATGATATAATGAGCGTCGGGTAATAGGACGAGGCCCGCATGAGAGGAGCAAATTCTGTTTATCCATTACTATCTGTGTCCCTATATGAGTTTGCTCATCTGTAAAGGAGAAAGTAAGAAAGAGGTGATGGTGGTACTAAAAATACCACGTAGTTTAAAGCCTAGACAAGTGCTGGAGGAATAAAATGCACCGATGTATATAGGAAAGCCTTAAAGCTGGAGTAGGTGAAAGTGAAGGAGGTCTGAAAACCTCCACAGAAGGGTGTGTTGGGAAGTGCAGCCCCAGCTCAGCTCAGATGACACAGTCCAAACCATCCAGATGGGGACTGGACGCTCAGATGGTGAATCTGATGTGTCAGCTTGATGGGGCCACAGGTGTCCAGACAGCTGGTTAGACATTAACTCTGAGTGTGTCTGTGCGGGTGTTTCTGGAAGAGGTTAGCATGGGAATCAGTGGATGAGGTACAGCAGACGCCCTGACCCTAGTGTGGGTGGGCGTCACCCAATCCCTGGAGAGTTTGCGTGGAACCAAAGGCAGAGGAAGGTTGACTTTGCTCTCTTCCCGACTGTATGAGCTGGGACGTCTGTCTTCTCCTGCACTGGGAGTTACGCCATCAACGTTCCTGGGTCTCTGGCCCTGGGGCACACCCATCTCTGGCTTCTGTCTAACCAAGTCACTGTCACTTCCCCAAAGACGCCCCGTGCTTTGTCACCTCCAGCCCCATCACTCCACTTTTCATCCCTGCATCAACTCCCCTATATATTCTGCCTCATCTTATGAAATCTCAAGGCTCTCCCATCCTGCAAAAAAACAGAAGTCCCACCCTGAAACGAAAGCTGTCACCCTTCAAAGAATAAGAGGTCAGTCACCCATCCAAATCTTCATAAATGCTGTTAGAACACAATGAGCTCAGGGCTTTTGTGTGCAACACCCAACACAGGATTTGAACTTTTACCTGCATCGTCCTTGAGCCTTTTAGTGTGTGTTCATCTCATCCTCGTGTGCTCCTTGCAGGTTCCTGCGTGGCAGGGTCCCTGGGTTCTGCTTCCTTGTACACCCCACCCCCTGCAAAGCCTTCCGCAGCTGAAAGGTACACAGTACGTGCCTGTCAACGGACTGATTCATGTTGTGATGGATAAGACCCACTCCCTGGTAACCATCTGAGGGCGCTGAATCTCTCCTGCTGTTAGCAGCCATTCAATAATAATACCCAATCAGCAGAGATCAGAATCTCACCCCTGGTATAAACATTTCTCTAAACAGCACTCTTTCTAGGTCTGCACGACAGGCTCCTTAAGACAGGACCACCCAAAACTCAAGGGCACACAACGTGTGCCCTGAGTGTTGATTTTGTTTCACTGCCGTGCTTTTCAGTAAAGCCTGTATTCTCAGGTCTTGCTACTGCTGCAGGGTCCGAGAAATACCTCCCTTGGATGGGATGGCGATTTCCATGTTAGGCTGGGGCAACTGAACCGAGGGCAAGGTCATGGCCTGAAAGCACGGTCTCATAAGAATTACAGAGTGGCTGTCAGCCTGGGCCTCCCACGTGTGAGAGGTGGTACTGAGCCACGGGGACCCACTTGGAGCTCCACAGACAGGGCATCCCCTCTCTTCCTACTCTGCCTGCGTACCTGCATCTCCAACCATTGGGAGCATCCCCCATGCACCTGTGCCCTTGTCCACCAGGCGTGAACTCAGATGCACCTGCTCCATGGATTCTGAGACAGGGCTGGGGAATGTCATACAAATTAATATAATAGAAAAGGTTTATATATTGCACGTTGTCACCCCTCCTGAGGCTTTTTAACGCCACTGTTTCCCCCTCATTTTCTTGTCGCTGTTGCTTTCTTTTCAGTAACATTCACTTTTTGGAAGAGACCCACACACCTCTGTACTGGGTGGTGCACATGGCAACGTATGTCATCATTTTACTTATATCCACCAGCCCTAATTTCAGGAGCCCCTTAGCAGCCTGCTTCATCCTTAAACCGTATGCGATGTGGCCAACTCTGCATTCCCTCTATATTTATCAAGCTATTTTATTTTTAACCATTTTAATTTTTAAACATGGCTGATTAGCCTTTTAAGATAATGGTGGATGTAATGGTGTGTAACTGAACATAAAGGTTAGAATATTTCCTTTTCAGTTCCCCACCCACCCACCCACCGGCCCACAGGCTCATTCTGGATGTATCAGTTATTTGGTAAGATTTCTTTTAGCTTCCAGCTTCCAAAGACATGCCTACGGAAAGCAGAAATGGTGCCTGAGCAGAAACATGTAAAAATTTATTTTGGCACCTCACTAAACACCTAGAAATTGGGTCTAATCTAAAAGTAATTTGGTCATAGTTTTTCTTTCTGTCCTTTTGAGACCCCATCATTCTATAATCTGGAAGCCATGCTCACCAATAACAAAAGGAGTATTCTTTTTGGTGCCATTGTCCGGTCTGCTTAAATCATCCGTTTATTCAATCCATGTCTCAGGAATTACGCAGTGGTGGAAAGAAGCTACGATTTGGAGGCATGGTGTCTATTAAAAATTAAGCAAGCGTTCGCCCCTCTTGGTCACCAGTGACCTTTTTGTATCTAATCCTTTTCTCGGCACCTGTTAGCAGAGCAGACTCTCTTCACTTAATTACTCAAGGCTTTCTAGAAAAACCAGCTTGCCATGGCCAAACTTCAATAGAACCCAGGCTGCTAGGAAAGCACAGGGAAATCTGGGCTTCATTCATTTTGGGCAAAGCTCTTACAGTGCACAGGTGTACACAAAGATGCTCCAAAGAGGGTCTTTTCTGAAGCTTGAAACTAACAAGTTCAGGAGAATTAACTGGTCACTTGACATTTAAGAAAAGATCTCTGTGCAGATACCAATCTGTCAGCTGGTCTCCTTCAGAAAGTTATTGATCCAGCAGTTGTTTATTGATTTTTACACCACTCCTGCTCTTAAAAAAAAAAAAAAAAGAAAAGAAACACTGCAACTAACTTACTTTATCTCATATGCAAATAATACAATTTTAAGAAAAAGCAGGATGCTTCCCAGAATTCAAATCCTTCGCATTTGTCTTACCGTTTCTTTGCTTTACAGTTGTGAAGAAAGCCTAGTTTACCTAGGAGAGGGGTCTGCATGTAGGGCTGCAGCCTCCCTCTGCTGTAGGTTTGGGATATGTACCACATGCAACAGACAAAGAATTATGAAAATGGAACCCTGGGCTGTCAAACTGCATCACACCCATGGTGCTCTTGTACATTCCTTACAGGTAATGCCTCTTCTTACCTTTCTCTGCTGTGCACAGAATTCTTATGTGGGATTTCCCACAAATACAAGTCTCAAGGGACTACAGGAAGTGGCAGTCTTTCCCAGAGGCAATCTGGAGTACTCCAATAGCGGTGCAGTTGCATTGGGTGGAGCTGCCAATCTCAAGCCCCTGAACACATCTGCCCCAAGGCCAAGGGCCTCCCGTGGTCCTCTGTCCTCAAAACTGTGGCAGCCCACTGCCCCTGGAATCCCTGTTGGTGTCCAGACATCACAACGGGGTGGTCTGCCCACTCTGGGGATCTTCTGCTGGGAGGAGACGAATGGTCTGGTGAGCATGGAGGGTTTCCAACCGTCTCCACCAAGAGGAGCAAACAGTGATAGGCACGTGCGCGTGAGAAGGTGTTCACCAAGACCAGCACGCGCGCGTCCGAAGGGGCCCTCCTAGGCTGCAGAGCAAGATGCCTGATAAGATTTAAGAGAGTCCAGGAGGAGGCAGGGGTGACGGGATGCTGGGGAGGGTGGGAGTCCTCCGCCGTCATCAGAAATGTGCGAATGACATTTAAGCCCATGAAGGGCCCAGGGATCAAAGGGGTGATAGAAGCAAGGCCCGCGAGCAGGATTTGGGGTGCCAGATGTTTTCATCCAGCTTCAGGGCGGGGAGAAGTGGGGAGGGCACCCAACCCTACAGCCTTTTACAAACGCTAACAAACCTCAGTGACATGGAGAACGAAGGGCTTCGGGAGCATCCCCCATCTTCCTCTTTAAAGGGGAGGACTGAGGACCACACAGCTCATCATCTCTGAAAGAGAAAGGAATTCCACGTTCAAAATGTAAATCAAAACCCCTTTAATCCCATTCATTCACTCCTCTATGCAGAGGACCCTAGTTCTGGAAGCAATTTCATAGCCACTCCCCGCAAGCCCCCGCCCCGGCACAGAGCAGACAGCGCACAATCCTTGCACATCCGATCCCTACTGATGGGGGGGGGGGCGTGGTTTACGGAGCACGTGCGTAAATGCGCGAATAGCAGCGCATCTTCCAGGGATGCGCAGACACAGAAGGCCGCTCCCCAGAGCAGAGGCGCCTGGGCTTCAAGGATCACGTTTGGGGAAGTGATGTGCTGTGCTGTCTGGCGTTTGAAGGATCCTGAACAGCGTTACTTTCAAGGCAGTGGAGAGCGTGGAGCTTTCCAGGCCTCCCTACGAGCAGGGGGATCCTCGGGCTTTCAGGTCTCTTGCTCCTTTTCCTGGCCAAGAATGCCTCGTGGAATCCTTTGAACGCCCTGCCAGTTGCAAAGTGCCCTCATTTTCATGGATGCCCTTGAATGAGCCCATTCACGGAAGCTTTCCCACAGCCCGGAAAGCCATCTGGGCGCGCCCGCTCGGGTTTCGTGCGTCTTGGTGCCAGAAAGAGAAGAGGCACAGGCCTCTGCTTGGCTCCTGAAAGCATTCCTGGGCTGGTGCGTCATGGGTGTGAGAAACCGCCTGAGAGGCTCAGAGGGAAAGCTGTCCCCCCAAAACAGTCCCCGAACACACTCTGAAACGAATCTTCTTGGAAGAATCTTACAGGATGGGGAAAGCAAGTCTTCCAGAGACTTAACACTGTTTATCAAAATGGTGTTTACAAGGGAAATAAATGAACGGCAACTTGTCAACACCCTATTTCTTCTGCAATTTTACGTCCCAAAATATTGATGGAAGGGGTAGGGCTTTTCTTGCATAAACAAGGCCACCTAGTAGAAAAATGTAACGCCTAGACTTTTCCCAAATTATGTCTGTGTTTATAAAGTCATGGGGGACAGACAGGGGGTTGGGGGGAGCCTGGCATTTGAAGCTTATTGTCACCATTAGGAGGAAAAACAGGTTATTCATTCTTTCATTCATACGAATGTAAGGTGTCTGGCTGCGCTTAGCAGCTAAGGGGGAACCCAGCAGTAACTGGGCACCCCTCCCCAGGGGACTTTGACAATGTCTAGAGACAGTTTCCACTGTCTGAACGGGAAGGTTGTCACTGGCTTCTAGGGAGTGGAGGCCAGGGATGCTGCTGAACATCCTACAGTGCCCAGGACAGCCCCCCAAGGCAAGTGGCATCTGACCCGGAAAGTCAATAGTGCCGAGGTGGAGACACCCTGACGCTGAATAAGGAGGAAAGAGCCATCTCAGCCTTTAGGATTCACTTTGGCAAGTGTCATCGTGATACCAAAACTCAGTTTTTCCTGTCTGGTGAGAACTGTGTGCACCATGCAAAGGAAGGATTATCTAAATATCCCTCATATTTAGATCAGAGATGCAACAGGTATGTTTCAGTGGCTAAAATGTGGCTAAATATGCAAGGTTAGAGAAACTGCATTTTCTACCTAAATCCTAACTGGATCCCACCCCC
Organism: Lipotes vexillifer; assembly: GCF_000442215.2. Classification (NCBI taxonomy): domain Eukaryota; kingdom Metazoa; phylum Chordata; class Mammalia; order Artiodactyla; family Lipotidae; genus Lipotes; species Lipotes vexillifer. The sequence continues at coordinate 1,034,773 of NW_006775372.1, forward strand.
TGCCCCCCAGGGCAGAGCCAGCTGGACCAAAACCCAAGCCCCTAAGACTAACGCATGTTTTGTCTTTGTTATTCTGTTTGCTCCATTCGCCCAAACTCCCTGTCTTCCTGTCATGTTCCTGTGGTTTGCAGGGTACAAATATCCCCTGCTTGTTCTCTTGGTTGCTTTTGGTGTAATGTCTTTCTGTACCTGTACAGGTTCAGCCGATACACGACACATTAAATATTGTAATTCTACTGGTACCCTCTCCTCTTCCAAAAGTACACCTCTACCTTTTACATCTATTTCTAAATTTCTTGTCTCTGTCTGTATAAGGCATCCCCCCCTCATCCTTTTCCACACGTATTTCTCTCCTAATCAGTGGTAGATAGTGTGTCTCCTTTTAAAGCTCACAATTTGAACATTACATAGGAAATCACATTTCAACATCATCCTGCTTTCTGAATCATGCAGGGTTGGGAGCTTTAATCGCTCTCTGTGCTGCATCACTCCCTGCCTATTCCTACATATCAAGGATTAACCCATTGACATGTCATCTGAGGCCACGTGAAATCTGGAAAACATGCGTGTGTCAATCTTGACAGCTTTTTACCTCTCGGTGAGCATTCTCTGTTGAACTGAGGCTGTCTGAGGATCTCACACATCAACAGTTCTTTCTTAACTCTCTGCTCATATTCTCACCCACAGAATGAGTTCCTCACTTCCCTCTCTCTACCCAGATGCTACACAGCTTTGAGTTCCAACCCAAGGCCATGGCTTCCTTCTCTTCTGAGCCCTGACTAGTTCTAGCACCCGTGTGGCCCCGGATGATCACAGAATTTCAGAGTTGGAAAAGGATCTTGTGTGTGATCTGCTGCTATTATTTCATTTAGTGGGTGAAAGAAAAGGAAGCAAGAGAACGTTACCACGTTGTCAAATATCAGGTCCTAGTATTGGCAGCTTTTGTCCCGAGCTTATTTTTGGCTGCCCTGTTGGAAGGCGGGGACGGTGTCACATCCATCTTCATCTGAAGCTACATCTCACTGTGCTGAGCACGTGATGGGGTGCTCATCAGTCAGGCACAGCGTACTTTCTGTGTATGTGCTTTATTCTTTTATGCATGCCTCTACCAGAGGAACTCACCCTACAAACCTCATGCCAGGCAAATGTTTAGAGGGATTTGGAAATAAGCGGTGAATTTAGCCATCAAAAGTCAAATTCAAAGAGAGGATGCAAAAGAATTCTCTTTCAGACTATTGCTTCTTTGTCTTGGTGGGCAAATTCATTTCTCCTGCCGTGGAAACTGCATTCGTTTGCATCGTCTTAATTACTTCCCAGAGGCAAACAGCTGGAGGCCACTGTCACCCTGAGATATACTTGCTTAAAAGTGTGCATCCAGCTTACAACCCCTCCCAAATGGTTCCCTTTTCCCCAAACCCAGCTACTTGCCATTTTTTTCCATCTTCTGACGCTCATTACTTAATTCCATCAATGTGCTGAGTCATGACTTCTGTTCTCTTTCTAGAGAGTCGAGCCTCCCTCCTGCCTAAGAGTTATTCTCTTAAGTAACACATGAGTTTTGACTCATTATATGTTTTTCTCAAAGAGAATAGAGAGTTCGTGACTCAGGTGTGGTCATTCTGGTGTAATAAAATCAGTATCTTGTTTTCTAGCTCTTATGTTATTCTGATATTCAGGGCTGCTGCAAGCGCATCTGGGAACTGGTTTTAGGGGATACACGTTATTTCATCCAGAAAATTTAAAATATTCTTTATCTTCTTTAGGGGCCATGGTCTCAGCTGCCGCTCTGCTCAGCTCAGCGTCCAGCTGCCTTGGATCCCCATCTCACACACTACAGACCTGCTCTTTCTTGAGGAGGCAGAGAAAGGAGGTACGGGAATTTTCTCTTTGCTCTCCTTCTGGATAGCTCAACCAAGCTCCTCTGAGAGCCTCAAGACAGAACCGAGCTTTCAACACCCACCCCAATGGAGAACCAGGCGTCCAATGTGGACATTTGTTTTTCTAGAAATCTACCTTGAGGTTATGCAATTTACAATGCTTTGCAGCAGGAGGAAAACCACCCGAAGCATTAACATTTGTAGCCAAACCTCAGCTTGGAAGAAGTGGCCCACAAAGATGCAATCATCCCCAGCAGCTAAGCTTTGCCCTCACCTGTCCTCCAAGCCGCTCACATAGTAAGTTAAAATGCATGACTCGTAATCTCCCTGCAAACGGTTCCACCCGGGAGATACACTGCTGCTGCCATTCCCCTTAAGCTATTAAAAGTGCCTAGGTCGGCCATTTATAAAAATACCAACAAACAGAATTAATACAGAATCAGCCAGAAATCTGTGTCCCTCCTAAGCCATACTTTAGGGAAGATATACCTCTCTCTAGTTTTTACCCTTTTGTTTACGCAAACCCAATTCCTCTAACACGTACTCGTGACCCATGTCTTATACATGTTTTCTATCCCTTTACTGTGTGTGTGTTTTACACCCAAGAAAATATCATTTAATTTCCAGGTAAAGTATGAGAGAAGCTAAAATGATGAAGAGAAAGACCGTGGCATGATTGCAACCAATCCTGCTAACTTAGCCCCCGTTTAACATAATACAGGGCTTCCCTGGTGGCGCAGTGGTTGAGAGTCCGCCTGCCGATGCAGGGGACGCGGGTTCGTGCCCCGGTCCGGGAAGATCCCACATGCCGCGGAGCGGCTGGGCCCGTGAGCCATGGCCGCTGGGCCTGCGCGTCCGGAGCCTGTGCTCCGCAGCGGGAGAGGCCACAGCGGTGAGAGGCCCGCCTACCGCACAAA
>NW_006775372.1:1037774-1061985 GCF_000442215.2 Lipotes vexillifer
AAAAAAAAAAAAAGAAATAGTACTACTATCACTACTATTTGAAAATGTACTTTCATAAACAACTAAGCTGTGTCATTACTTGAGCACGGGCTGGCTATTTTTCGCAGGGTGAAAGGTCAAGCTTAACTGTCTGTTACTAGACAGTCTCTTAACTCCTGTTCCATACAGGAGACACTATACCGTGTCAGAATTTTCCTTTAACCTATTCCACTTGTGGACCGGACTCAGGAAGCTCAACAACTACTGCAAACCACACAGAAATGCAAGAGCCTGCAATCCCAAAGAATTCCAGCCTAAGACATGCAGGGTTTGTGCCGGTCAAGGCAACAGTGAGTTAACTGTGGTCTTATCTATGCTTTGCCTGGAAAAGAAGACACCAAACCCAGCTGCGTGGACGACCTACGTCCTTGTTACCATGCAAACCATGGAACTAAAAAGGTTCTGGTGACAGGCCCAGCACATATTATTTCTAGCAAACACACACAACTGGACTCTAAAAAATGTACATACAACATCATCACTGTGGAATGAGATATGCCTGAACGGGATTTTAAACTGTGATGTAGAACAGAGTAAATTCTGAGTAAGTACATTCCTACTAAAATATACTTACCCTAAGATGAAAGAAACTAACCCCCATAATTAGTGAACACGATGGTTAGTAAAGTTCCTTTGAAAATATATGGAACACAAGCATTCATAGGGACGTGCATAAATAAGTACATGATATTTTATACTGAGTAACTGCCTCTCAAAATTTTTTCTGTATTTATTTGACATTGGATCAATTTAAGATGTTTTATGAGAGATTCACTCTATAGAACAGAGAACTATATTCAATATCTTGTAATAACCTATATTAGAAAATAATCTCTAAAAATATCAATATATGTACAACTGAATCAGTTTGCTGTACCCCTGAAACTAACACAATATTATAAATAAACTACACCTTCAATTTTTAAAAAAGATAATTTATAAGAGGAACATAATAAGAGGTTAATAAATTTGTAGTGACTCAAAAATTAATAAACAGACATATTAAAGTTGGTTATTTTGGAAAATATCATCATATATTTTTCTCAAAATTCACAAATGGATCAAATTCCAGTAAAGAGATTTACCTACAATTACTGCATTTGCTATCATTATTATGTAATATCTAATTAGTGTTAAGAAAAATAACCTAGGAAAGTCATAAATGTTCTTTCTAGAAATAATTGCTAAAACAGTGTAAGTTTCCCCAATCTAAATATAAAAGGGGGCAAGTTAAAAGGTTAAAATCCAGTTTTCTACTTCCAACAAAAAGTGAATGGCTCATTCACAAAGAAAGAAAACTGCAGGCCAATATCACTGATGAACACAGATGCAAAAATCCTCAACAAAATACTAGCAAACCGAATCCAAAAGCACATTAAAAGGATCATACACCATAATCAAGTGGGGTTTATCCCAAGAACGCAAGGATTCTTCAATATATGCAAAACAATCAATGTGATACACCATATTAACAAACTGAAGGATAAAAACCATATGATCATCTCAACAGATGCAGAAAAATCTTTTGACAACATTCAACACGAATTTATGACAAAAACCCTCCAGAAAGTAGGCATAGAGGGAACCTACCTCAACATAATAAAGGCCATATATGACAAACCCACAGCCAACATCATTCTCAATGGTGAAAAATTGAAACCATTTCCCCTAAGATCAGGAATAAGACAAGGTTGTCCACTCTCAATACTATTACTCAACATAGTTTTGGAAGTTTTAACCACAGCAATCAGAGAAGAAAAAGAAATAAAAGGAATCCAAATCGGAAAAGAAGTAAAGCTGTCACTGTTTGCAGATGACGTGATACTATACATAGAGAATCCTAAAGATGCCACCAGAAAACTACTAGAGCTAATCAATGAATTTAGTAAGTAGCAGGATACAAAATTAATGCACAGTAATCTCTTGCATGCCTATACATTAATGATGAAAAATATGAAAGAGAAATTAAGGAAACACTCCCATTTACCATTACAACAGAAAGAAAAAATACCTAGGAATAAACCTACCTAAGGAGACAAAAGACCTGTATGCAGAAAACTGTAAGACACTGATGAAAGAAATTAAAGATGATACAAAAAGATGGAGAGATATACCATGTTCTTGGATTGGAAGAATCAACATTGTGAAAATGACTATACCACCCAAAGCAAGCTACAGATTCAATGCAATCCCTGTCAAACAACCAGCGGCATTTTTCACAGAACCAGAACAAAAAATTTCACAATTTGTATGGAAACACAGAAGACCCTGAATAGCCAAAGCAACCTTGAGAAAGAAAAACGGAGCTGGAGGAATCAGGCTCCCAGACTTCAGACTATACTACAAAGCTACAGGAATCAAGAGAGTATGGTACTGGCACAAAAACAGAAAGATAGATCAATGGAACAGGATAGAAAGCCCAGAGAAAAACCCATGCACATATGGTCACCTTATCTTTGATAAAGGAGGCAAGAATATATAATGGAGAAAAGACAGCCTCTTCATTAAATGGTGCTGGGAAAACTGGACAGCTACATGTAAAAGAATGAAATGAGAACACTCCCTAACACCATACACAAAAATAAACTCAAAATGCATTAAAGACCTAAATGTAAGGCCAGGCACTTATATAAAACTCTTAGAGGAAAACATAGGCAGAACACTCTAGAACATAAATCACAGCAAGATCCCTTTGGACCCACCTCCTAGAGAAATGGAAATAAAAACAAAAATAAACAAATGGGACCTAATGAAACTCCAAAGCTTTTGCACAGCAAAGGAAACCATAAACAAGACGAAAAGACAACCCTCAGAATGGGAGAAAATATTTGCAAATAAAGCAACTGACAAAGGATTAATCTCTAAAATTTACAAGCAGCTCATGCAGCTCAATATCAAAAAACCAAACAACCCAATCCAAAAACGGGCAGAAGACCTAAATAGACATTTCTCCAGAGAAGATATACAGATTGCCAGCAAACACATGAAACGATGCTCAACATCATTAATCATTAGGGAAATGCAAATCAAAACTACAATGAGGTATCACCTCACACCTGTTTGAATGGCCCTCATCAGAAAGTCTACAAACAATAAATGCTGGAGACGGTGTGGAGAAAAGGGAACCCTCTTGCACTGCTGGTGGGAATGTAAATAGATACAGCCACTATGGAGACCAGGATGGAGGTTCCTTAAAAAACTAAAAACAGAACTACCATATGACCCAGCAATCCCACTACCGGGCATATACCCTGAGAAAACCATAATTCAGAAAGAGTCACATAACACAATGTTCACTGCAGCTCTATTTACAATAGCCAGAACACAGAAGCAACCTAAGTGTCCATCGACAGATGAATGGATAAAGAAGATGTGGCACATATATACAATGGAATAGTACTCAGCCATAAAAAGAAACGAAACTGAGTTTTTTGTAGAGAGGTGGATGGACCTAGAGTCTGTCATAGAGAGTGAAGTAAGTCAGAAAGAGAAAAATAGATACCATATGCTAACACATATATATGGAATCTAAAAAAAAAAAAATGGTTCTGAAGAACCTAGGGGCAGGGCAGGAATAAAGATGCAGACATAGAGAATGGACTTGAGGACATGGGGAAGGGGAAGGGTAAGCTGGGACGAAGTGAGAGAGTGGCATGGACATCAATACACTACCCAAATGTAAAATGATAGCTAGTGGGAAGCAGCTGCATAGTACAGGGAGATCAGCTCGGTGCTTTGTGACCACCTAGAGGGGTGGGATAGGGAGGGTGGGAGGGAGACGCAAGAGGGAGGAGATATGGGGATATAGGTATACGTGCAGCTGATTCACTTTGTTATACAGCAGCAACTAACACACCATTGTAAAGCAATTATACTCGAATAAAGATGTTAAAAAAAAAATGAATGGCTCAAAATAAAAAAAAGCATGAGGCCTCTTACATAATAGAATATGTGAGTCCTGAAGTTAAAACAGAAAAACAAAATAAGTGGAAATAATTACAGATTTGGGGCTACATCTCTTTCATATCTTCATTCTCTGAAGAGCAAATGAAATAGGATTATCATTGAATAATATCAGTCAATTAATTAAAGATCCAGAATCCAAATGACAAAAGTTTAGAAAGATGAATACCAGTACTGTCTATTTATAATTACCCTATAGCACTTTTTAAAAAATTAAAGTACCTAAGCTCCCTGTAATTCCTGTGGGTAATCTCAGAACAGATTAATTTTTCAATTATAAATATAAACGTCTGTGTCAGGAAGAAAACAACTTTATAGTTTATGTTTTTCTTCTTTATTTAGGGTTGATTATAAGTTTATTTCTTTTTTTTTATAAATTCATTTATTTTTTATTTTTGGCTGCATTGGGTCTTTGTTGCTGCACGCGGGCTTTCTCTGGTTGCGGTGAGCAGGGGTTACTCTTGGTTGCGGTGCGTGGGTTTCTCATTGCAGTGGCTTCTCTTGTTGCGGAGCACAGGCTCTAGGTGCGCAGGCTTCAGTAGTTGTGGCACGTGGGCTCAGTAGTTGTGGCTCACGAGCTCTACAGCGCAGGCTCAGTAATTGTGGCACACGGCCTTAGTTGCTCCGCGGCATGTGGGATCTTCTCAGACCAGGGCTCAAACCTGTGTCCCCTGCACTGGCAGGCAGATTCTTAACCACTGTGCCACGGGGGAAGCCCCTATAAGTCTATTTCTATCTTGAGAATATTAATGCTTTTATTTTTTAAACATGCCCAACTGAATTAAATCTTACATGTTCTAAGATGATGTGTCAATGGAAATAAGACATGGTATTTTTGTTTGTTTGTTTTTTGGCTGCACCGCATGGCATGTGGGATCTTAGTTCCCCAACCAGGGATCAAACCTGTGCCCCCCTGCAGTATTAGCACAGAGTCCTAACCACTGGACCAGCAGGGAATTCCCATGGTATCTTTAAAGTACAGGTTCCAAAAGCCTCAGTGTTTTGCCAAACTTAGTACCAAAAGGAACATGCTCAAAGCCATTATCAACACTGAGCTAAACGTCAGAGAGGCTGAACATGGTACAATGGGGATTAACGTGTTTGGTCTAACAGGTAGGTAGGACAGCAAACATCCTTCAACACCAGCACCCATGTAACAAGCCTTATTAAGGACAGCAAGGGCTGCATAAGAAGAAAGCAGCACGTGTGCACTACAGGAAGAAAATGTCATGCCCACAGACGCCTCCCTGCTGGACAGCACAGAAGGGTGAACACAGGTAAGATGGATGCTTCCATAAAGTTGGCTGCTAGTATAAGAGGAAGAAGAAAGCAAAATGGGCAAGTGCCCAGAGTATATAGGTGGTGCCCTTGAGTTCTGCTGATTCCAGAGGACTGATATGGTTGGGTCCCTCCAACATCAGGAACTAAAAAAGCAACCCTGAGCCATTTCAGATAAGCTATGCTCAGGAGGGCTCTTTTTAAGTTGATTGTTCTGACATCTGTGATTCCTAAGACCCTGGGGACCGGGGGGAATTTAAGCTTGCCACTCCTATGGTCACCTCCGTCAGAAAAATGTATGTTCCAGTCCCCGAGCATTAAAACTGGGCACTAACCTCCTACTTGATGACAACTGATCTAACTTAGCCCATGACAAAACCAGGCCAATGTCACTGACGCTCGCTTTCTGCTAAGGCACGTAAGTGGTCCTCCTTACTGATCCCTTTAGGGAATTTCTGTAGAGTCGTTCTCAGTGTGTGTGGCATCACACTGGCTGCTGGGACACTCTTTTTGTTACTGGGCAGCTTTGAAGAGCGCTCAATTCTTGGCCATCAAGAGAATACCAAAAGAACACAGACCAATCTGAGCCTTGATAAATGCCCAGGTGTTCTTAAGTGGAAATGGAGCTTACCCCAAACTAACACGGGTCTGGTCTTACACTGAAAGGCAATTTGGACACGACTGGTCAACTGAACGCGTGATTCTTATATGAAGCTATCTGCCTGAGATTAGCGATTACAAAGAAACAAAATTACTTCTTGTTAAAAATCCTACAAATCTCCCTATTTGATGTGGGATCACCTAGCACCACACTCTGTAGGCCATGTGAAAATATAGGCCCCATGTTGCCAGGTCTTCCAATTTTTAAGAGAAACATAAAATCAAATTATAAAATCAAGATTTAACCAATTTTAGGGCTTCCCTGATGGTGCAGTGGTTGAATCCACCTGGCGATGCGGGGGACCCGGGTTCATGCCCCGGTCCGGGATGATCCCACGTGCTGCGGAGTGGCTGGGCCCGTGAGCCAGGGCCGCCAAGCCTGCACGTCCGGAGCCTGTGCTCTGCAACGGGAGAGGCCACAATAGAGGCCCACATACCATAAAAAAAAAAAATAAAAAATAAAAAAAATTAACCAATTTTAAATTACATTTATATAGATAGCAGTTGCCATAAGGGAAAAATGGGTGAAGGGTACACAGTATCTCTCTACTTTTTCTTGCAACTGCATGTGAACTTATGATTCTTTCAAAAAAGAAAAACTTACATTAAGAAAAACAACAAAATACGCCAAGACACATATTAATCAAACTGTCAAAAATTAAATAAAGAAAACATATTAAAAGCAGCAAGGGAAAAACAACGAATAACACACAAGGGAATCCCCAAAGGTTAACAGCTGATCTTTCAGCAGAAACTCTGCAAGCCAGAAGGGACTGGCAGGACATATTGAAAGTGATGAAGGAGAAAAACCTGCAACCAAGATTACCCTACCCAGCAAGGATCTCATTCAGATTTGATGGAGAAATTAAAACCTTTACAGACAAGCAAAAGCTGAGAGAGTTCAGCACCACCAAACCAGCTTTACAACAAATGCTAAAGGAACTTCTCTAGACAAAAACACAAGAGAAGGAAAAGTCCTATAATAACGAACCCAAAACAATTTAGAAAATGGGAATAGGAACATACATATCGATAATTACCTTAAATGTAAATGGACTAAATGCTCCCACCAAAAGACACAGATTGGCTGAATGGATACAAAAACAAGACCCATATATATGCTGTCTACAAGAGACCCACTTCAGACCTAGAGACACATACAGACTGAAAGTAAGGGGATGGAAAAAGATATTCCATGCAAATGGAAACCAAAAGAAAGCTGGAGTAGCAATTCTCATATCAGACAAAATAGACTTTAAAATAAGGACTATCAGAAGAGACAAAGAAGGACACTACATAATGATTAAGGGATCGATCCAAGAAGAAGATATAACAATTGTAAATATTTATGCACCCAACATAGGAGCACCTCAATACATAAGGCAAAAACTAGCAGCCATAAAAGGGGAAATCGACAGTAACACATTCATAGTAGGGGACTTCAACACCCCACTTTCACCAATGGACAGATCATCCAAAATGAAAATAAATAAGGAAACACAAGCTTTAAATGATACATTAAACAAGATGGACTTAATTGATATTTATAGGACACTCCATCCAAAAACAACAGAATACACATTTTTCTCAAGTGCTCATGGAACATTCTCCAGGATAGATCATATCTTGGGTCACAAATCAAGCCTTGGTAAATTTAAGAAAATTGAAATTGTATCAAGTATCTTTTCCGACCACAACGCCATGAGACTAGATATCAATTATAGGAAAAGAGCTGTAAAAAATACAAACACATGGAGGCTAAACAATACACTACTTAATAACGAAGTGATCACTGAAGAAATCAAAGAGGAAATTAAAAAATACCTAGAAACAAATGACAATGGAGATACAACGACCCAAAACCTATGGGATGCAGCAAAAGCAGTTCTAAGAGGGAAGTTTATAGCAATACAAGCCCACCTTAAGAAGCAGGAAACATCTCGAATAAACAACCTAACCTTGCACCTCAAGCAATTAGAGAAAGAAGAACAAAAAAACCCCAGAGTTAGCAGAAGGAAAGAAATCATAAAAATCAGATCAGAAATAAATGAAAAAGAAATGAAGGAAACAATAGCAAAGATCAATAAAACTAAAAGCTGGTTCTTTGAGAAGATAAACAAAATTGATAAACCATTAGCCAGACTCATCAAGAAAAAAAGGGAGAAGACTCAAATCAATAGAATTAGAAATGAAAAAGGAGAAGTAACAACTGACACTGCAGAAATACAAAAGATCATGAGAGATTACTACAAGCAACTCTATGCCAATAAAATGGACAACCTGGAAGAAATGGACAAATTCTTAGAAAAGCACAACCTTCCGAGACTGAACCAGGAAGAAATAGAAAATATAAACAGACCAATCACAAGCACTGATATTGAGACTGTGATTAAAAATCTTCCAGGGCTTCCCTGGTGGTGCAGTGGTTGAGAGTCTGCCTGCCAATGCAGGGGACGAGGGTTTGTGCCCCGGTCCGGGAGGATCCCATGTGCCACGGAGCGGCTGGGCCCATGAGCCATGGCCGCTGGGCCTGTGCGTCCGGAGCCTGTGCTCCACAACGGGAGAGGCCACGGCAGTGAGAGGCCCGCGTAACGAAGAAAATAAGGGAGAAGACTCAAATCAATAGAATCAGAAATGAAAAAGGAGAAGTAACAACTGACACTGCAGAAATACAAAAAATCATGAGGGATTACTACAAGCAACTCTATGCCAATAAAATGGACAATCTGGAAGAAACGGCCCGTGTGCCATGGCCACTGAGCCTGCGCGTCCAGAGCCTGTGCTCTGCAACGGGAGAGGCCACAACAGTGAGAGGACCGCGTATCACGCAAAAAAAAAAAAATCTTCCAACAAACAAAAGCCCAGGACCAGATGGCTTCACGGGCGAATTCTGTCAAAGATTTAGAGAAGAGCTAACGCCTTTCTTTCTCAAACTCTTCCAAAATATAGCAGAGGGAGGAACACTCCCAAACTCATTCTACGAGGCCACCATCACCTTGATACTAAAACCAGACAAGGATGTCACAAAGAAAGAAAACTACAGGCCGATATCACTGATGAACATAGATGCAAAAGTCCTCAACAAAATACTAGCAAACAGAATCCAACAGCACATTAAAAGGATCATACACCATGATCAAGTGGGGTTTATTCCAGGAATGCAAGGATTCTTCAATATACACAAATCAATCAACGTGATACACCATATTAACAAATTGAAGGAGAAAAACCATATGAACATCTCAATAGATGCAGAGAAAGCTTTTGACAAAATTCAACACCCATTTATGATAAAAACCCTGCAGAAAGTAAGCACAGAGGGAACTTTCCTCAACATAATAAAGGCCATATATGACAAACCCACAGCCAACATCGTCCTCAATAGTGAAAATCTGAAAGCATTTCCACTAAGATCAGGAAAAAGACAAGGCTGCCCACTCTCACCACTCTTATTCAACATAGTTTCGGAAGTTTTAGCCACAGCAATCAGAGAAGAAAAGGAAATAAAAGGAATCCAAATCGGAAAAGAAGTAAAGCTGTCACTGTTTGCAGATGACATGATACTATACATAGAGAATCCTAAAAATGCTACCAGAAAACGACTAGAGCTAATCAATGAGTCTGGTAAAGTTGCAGGAGACAAAATTACGCACAGAAATCTCTTGCATTCCTATAACTAATGACGAAAAATATGAAAGAGAAATCAAGAAAACACTCCCATTTACCACTGCAACAAAAAGAATAAAATATCTAGGAATAAAGCTACCAAAGGAGACAAAAGACCTGTATGCACAAAATTATAAGACAGTGATGCAAGAAATTAAAGATGATACAAATAGATGGAGAGATATATACCATATTCTTGGACTGGAAGAATCAACATTGTGAAAATGACTCTACTACCCAAAGCAATCTACAGTCAATGCAATCCCTATCAAACTACCACTGGCATTTTTCACAGAACTAGAACAAAAAATTTCACAATTTGTATGGAAACACAAAAGACCCCGAATAGCCAAAGCAATCTTGAGAACAAAAAATGGAGCTGGAGGAATCAGGCTGCCTGACTTCAGACTATACTACAAAGCTACAGTAATCAAGACAGTATGGTACTGGCACAAAAACAGAAAGATAGATCAATGGAATAGGATAGAAAGCCCAGAGATAAACCCATGCACATATGGTCACCTTATCTTTGATAAAGGTGGCAGGAATATACAGTGGAGAAAGGACAGCCTCTTCAATAAGTGGTGCTGGGAAAATTGGACAGGTACATGTAAAAGTATGAGATTAGATCACTCCCTAACACCATACACAAAAATAAGCTCAAAATGGATTAAAGACCTAAATGTAAGGCCAGAAACTATCAAACTCTTAGAGGAAAACATAGGCAGAACACTCTATGACATAAATCACAGCAAGATCCTTCTTGACCCATCTCCTAGAGTAATGGAGATAAAAACAAAAATAAACAAATGGGACCTAATGAAACTTCAAAGCTTTTGCACAGCAAAGGAAACCATAAACAAGACCAAAAGACAGCCCTCAGAATGGGAGAAAATATTTGCAAATGAATCAACTGACAAAGGATTAATCTCTAAAATTTACAGGCAGCTCATGCAGCTCAATAACAAAAAAATAAACAACCCAATCCAAAAATGGGCAGAAGACCTAAATAGACATTTCTCCAAAGAAGATATACAGACTGCCAACAAACACATGAAAGAATGCTCAACATCATTAATCATTAGAGAAATGCAAATCAAAACTACAATGAGATATCATCTCACACCAGTCAGAATGGCCATCATCAAAAAATCTAGAAACAATAAATGCTGGAGAGGGTGTGGAGAAAAGGGAACACTCTTGCACTGCTGGTGGGAATGTGAATTGGTTCAGCCACTATGGAGAACAGTATGGAGGTTCCTTAAAAAACTACAAATAGAACTACCATATGACCCAGCAATCCCACTACTAGGTATATACCCTGAGGAAACCAGAATTCAGAAAGAGTCATGTACCAAAATGTTCATTGCAGCTCTATTTACAATAGCCCGGAGATGGAAACAACCTAAGTGCCCGTCGTCGGATGAATGGATAAAGAAGATGTGGCACATATATACAATGGAATATTACTCAGCCATAAAAAGAAACGAAATTGAGCTATTTGTAATGAGGTGGATAGATCTAGAGTCTGTCATACAGAGTGAAGTAAGTCAGAAAGAGAAGGACAAATACCGTATGCTAACACATTAAATGTCATGAAGAACCTAGGGGTAAGACAGGAATAAAGACACAGACCTACTGGAGAACGGACTTGAGGATATGGGGAGGGGGAAGGGTGAGCTGTGACAAAGTGAGAGAGAGCCATGGACATATATTCACTACCAAACATAAGCTAGATAGCTAGTGGGAAGCAGCCGCATAGCACAGGGATATCAGCTCGGTGCTTTGTGACCGCCTGGAGGGGTGGGATGGGGAGGGTGGGAGGGAGGGAGACGCAAGAGGGAAGAGATATGGGGACATGTGTATAACTGATTCACTTTGTTATAAAGCAGAAACTAACACACCATTGTAAAGCAATTATACCCCAATAAAGACGTTAAAAAAAAAAAGAACTGAATCCTACTGAATCTTCAAAATTATATTGAAAAATTTTGCATACACCCAACCTCAGAAGGAAAAACAGAAATTACAAATTTATTTCTTTGAGAGTCAAGAAAAGTACAAAATAAGAATGTTTATTCAATAAGACTTTAGATGAACCTTTCAAAAGTGAATAAAGCCAATAAAAGCTATTTTTGTTTTGTTAAAAAAAAAAAAAAAGAAAAAAGAAAAACAACAACAGAATACTGTGAAAAACACCTCAACACTGTGAGCTGGGAACTCTGTAATCTCTGATGTATAAAATGATGGCTCTGGCTGAACTGCCACGATATGACTGTTCTCTTTTTTGTGGTTACTGTTGACATACATTTATTAGCTCTGGCAAATAACTGACCTCATGAAAGTTTTTACCTTTAAATTTGGCAAAAAGCACCTTATATTTTTAATGTAAACCCATGAGTCACTGAATGATAAAGTGTGTGTGTCTTGGAATTCCCTACTGGCTTCCAAGGAGGCATGTCCTTTGACACTCTGTAATAGTGTTTTTTAACAAAAATATGGATTTGAGCACAAAAATGAACTCAGGCTGTGCAGGTAGAAGCTATAAGGGACTCTTATCCAAGGTTCAAAAATGCTTGTCCTGGGCTTCCCTGGTGGCGCAGTGGTTGAGAGTCCGCCTGCCAATGCAGGGGACACGGGTTCGTGCCCCGGTCTGGGAAAATCCCACATGCCATGGAGCGGCTGGGCCCATGAGCCATGGCCGCTGAGCCTGCACGTCCGGAGCCTGTGCTCCGCAACGGGAGAGGCCACAACAGTGAGAGGCCCGCATACCGCAAAAAAAAAAAAAAAAAAAAAAAAATGCTTGTCCAAAGCTAACTGTAAAACAAATTAAAATTATATTTGAATTATAGACTTTGTGCATCATAAAGCAGAATCTGGGAATCTACTTTCCCATGCCAAGTCTAAACTTTGTTTCCTGCGGTGTTTATGTAATTTTCACATTTAATAAATTTGGCTGGTCTCTCTGAGGAACTTCTGGCATCGCTATTTTTTGAGATACATTTTTGACTTTCTAAGTTTGCTCATAAATGTGTGGAGGATTCCAGAGTTCTGATGATTTGGATCCTGATGGTATATATACCTTCATTTGTATATGAGAACAGCAGTTTTATCAGTTCACTTAGTTATGATTAAGGTCCGGGCCATCAGTTCCTATTACCCAAAATCTAAAATGTGATAACAGTGAAAATGGCCATCATTAAAACACTCTACAAATAGCAAATGCTGGAGAGGGTGTGGAGAAAATGGAACCCTCCTACACTGCTGGTGGGAATGCACGTTGGTATAGCCACTATGGAAAACATACATGTAGGTTCCTCAAAAAACTAAAAAATAGTTGCCATATGATCCTGTAATCCCACTCCTGGGTATATATCCAGAGAAAACCATAATTCAAAAAGATGCATGTGTTGGTGGGAATGTAAATTGATACAGCCACTGTGGAGAACAGTATGGAGCTTCCTTAAAAAACTACAAATAGAACTACCATACGACCCAGCAATCCCACTACTGGGCATATACCCTGAGAAAACCATAATTCAAAAACAGTCATGTACCAAAATGTTCACTGCAGCTCTATTTACAATAGTTAGGACATGGAAGCAACCTAAGTGTCCATCAATAGATGAATGGATAAAGAAGATGTGGCACATATATACAATAGAATATTACTCAGCCATAAAAAGAAACGAAATTGAGATATCTGTAGTGAGGTGGATGGACCCAGAGTCTGTCATACAGAGTGAAGTAAGTCAGAAAGAGAGAGACAAATACCGTATGCTAACACATATATATGGAATTTAAGAAAATAAATGTCATGAAGAACCTAGGGGTAAGACAGGAATAAAGACACAGACCTACTAGAGAACGGACTTGAGGATATGGGGAGGGGGAAGGGTAAGCTGTGACAAAGTGAGAGAGTGGCACTGACATATATACACTACCAAACATAAAACAGATAGCTAGTGGGAAGCAGCCGCATAGCACAGGGAGATCAGCTCAGTGCTTTGTGCCCACCTAGAGAGGTGGGATGGGGAGGGTGGGAGGGAGGGAGACGCAAGAGGGAAGAGATATGGGAATATATGTATATGTATAACTGATTCACTTTGTTATACAGCAGAAACTAACACACCATTGTAAAGCAATTATACTCCAATAAAGATGTTAAAAAAAAAAGATGCATGTACCCCAATGTTCACTGCAGCACTATTTACAAGAGCCAAGCCATGGAAGCACCCAAAACATCCATCGATAGATGAATGGATAAAGAAGATGTGGCACATATATACAATGGAATACTACTCAGCCATAAAAAAGAATGAAATCATGCCATTTGCAGGGACAAGGATGGACCTAGAGATTATCATCGAGATGATCATACTAAATGAAGTAAGTCAGAAAGAGAAAGACAAACACCATATGATGTCACTTATATGTGGAAGCTAAAAAAAAATGACACAAATGAGCTAATCTACAAAACAGAAACAGACTCACAGACCTAGAGAACAGACTTGTGGTTGCCGGCAGCGGTGTGGTTGGAGAGAGACAGATTGGGAGTTTGGGATTAGCAGATGCAAACTATTACATACAGAATGGATAAAAAACAAGGTCCTACTGTAGAGCACAGGGAACTCTATTCAATATCCTATGATAAACCATAATGGAAAATATGAAAGAATGTGGGCGTGCATATGTACATATATATACACACACACATTACATATCTATGTATAACTGAATTACTTTGCTATACAGCAGAAACTAACGCAACACTGTAAATCAACTACACTTCAATGTTTAATGTGATTACATACAGTAAAAAGCACAGGAGACTGACTATCAGAAGACGTCGTTTGGGAACCGGCAGTAAGACTGCTTCATGGGTTAAGGTAAACTTGGTGAAGAGAAATAACACCTAATGCTCACTGCGCACGTACTGCACCAGGCTCTCTGTTAATTATTTTTACCGGCTCATCTAATTCTTTCTTCAATCCTGAGAGGGAAAGCTGTGTCCTATATTTTCTCTCAGGGAGAGGATGAAGAAATTGTGATTCAGATGGGTTAACTGGCTTTCCTAGAGAGACTCTTCTGCGTAGCTGGAACTGACTCCAAAGTTATGCTGTCAAATGCTCCAAAAAGCTGCCTAAAAAATTGTTTCAGTTATTTCTTCATCTCCTTCTCTGTTAAAAACAAAACAAAACAAAACAAAAAACTTCTACCTCCTTTCACAAAATGTTTGGGATCCAGGAATATTTAAGAAGATACTGTAAACTTCAAATCACTGTAACAATATGAGACATTACGTTTATCATTTTAAACGTACAGGCAATGTTTTCGTTTATGCTGGAAAATGTGTCTGGTGAAAGAACCAGGACTGGATCTCTTTTCAGAACACTCTTCCTGGTGGATAATTAATAATTCCACCCAGAAAAGTAAAATGGGAGGCTGCGAAAATTTGATATGCACACAGAGGGTATTTGTGGGTAAATGGGTATTTCTGTTTATCAGAGCTCCTGGTTGTAGGGCACACGATACTGTGCCGAATGTAACGTGAAAAACATACGTGTTTAAGTGCAGTTTACTCAGTCTTCCCAAACTTTCCTGGCAAGGGGGATTATTTTTTTATGGAATATTAATTTGTTAAGGCTGCTGTAACAAAGGACCACAGAATGGGCAGCTTAAACAACAGACATTTATGTCTCCCAGTCCCGGAGGCTGGAATCTGAGATCCAGGCGCGGGCAGGGCTGGTTCCTCCCGAGGCCTCTCCCCTGGGCGTGCAGACGGCCGTCTCCTCCCTGTGTCCTCACAGGGTCGTCCCTCTGTGTGTGTCTGTGCCCTGATCGCCTCTTCTTATAAGGACACCAGTCCTATGGGATCACGACCCACCCTAATGACCTCATTTTACCTTAATGTCCTCTTGAAAGACCCTGACTCCAAATACAGTCATATTCTGAGGTCCTGATTAGGACTGCAACATAGGCATTTGCGGGGGTGGGCACAATGCAGCCCATCCATAGCAAATACCCACTAACACTCTTCAGAATAGTAATCCTGAGAACACACGGGGCATGCAGGTGTTGAAGACAGTCAAGACTTCCTTGAAGTGGCTCTGAAAATGATCTGCAGGGATTCACATTAAGCACAGTGTTTGCTCCACCATCCAAAGCAATCAGTTCCTCTTGGGCGTAACTGCCAAGAACATTAATAAGAACACTCAGGGGTTCCCATAGCGTTCCCTTATCGAGTTGGTGTACCTGTTCTTAAAAATTTATTCTCTAACAAACAGACCCTTCAAACAGATCTTCAGTTTCATGTAAAATAAGAATCTACCATCCAAATATTCACAGCAATGCCGGCACTTTGCCTGTTAACTCAGGATCACAAAACGTCTCCAGCATAGCCCTTGGCCCGTTTGGTCAGCCCTTGGGATTAGAACTCGAAAGATCGTTAAGTCCCGAGTTCCATGGGACTATCGGAGGGAGAGAGATGCTTGGAGATGTGCTCTGAATCATGCACCCCTATTAAAGCAATTACTGGATGAACTATAAATCCAGCTGGATAAACTCTGAAAGGGAAAATCCTTTTAACTTCCCTTCGCCTATAATGAGTTCACGTGCCTTCTCTCCTGGAGCTCATACTTACCTGACAGAATAATGTCGAAAGCTGGCCAAGCTTGAAATTACTGAATGGAAACGTCTCATTCTGAAAATCCACAAGACTGATTCTCCACAAAGCCTTTCTGTGGGAAATAACATGCCGTCATTCAGAAATTATTGGTGACAACAGTTGTTTGTATTGGTTCACCAGGCTACTTACTGGTGGGCTTTTGTGGTGTGTGTGCCAGTGAGTAGCAGATAACGTGGAGGGAGATTAGAACCCTTTCAGTAAACCATAGGAAGCTCTTGACAAGAAGAACCCTTTTCTATTTGAAAGGGTTATGAAAGCAAGTTAAGAAATGTCAACTTGTCTCTGCGTTCATAAGAGCAAAAGAGAAAGTTGAAATTATTCCATGTGGTCCAGCAAGGGATGGAGAAGTGCTTTGCATCTGCTCACCTTGGGCAACCTCCAGCAGGAGAGAGTGCAGGATGCCACTTTCAAGTGAGGTCTTTAAAACTGCACGGAACACCTGAATCTCTTGCCTTCTTAATGGACCTAAGACATTACCCTTTCCAGGAGAACCTGGATTTTCAAACCGTTTTCTCTGTTTCCCAAAGAACAGGCTTACTCTATCACCAGTTAAGTGGAGAATCAAGAGTGCTTTTCTTTTATTTCGTAATGCTTTTTACTGACACACTGATGCAAGAACCTGAACTCCACTATTTAGTCATGCTTTCTCTATAAGTTTAAGCTGGGGGTCCAGCCTCAGAGGCGTCCAATATCAGGAAAGCAAACACATTTTAGACAAAATGATCGTGTATCATGGAAAACGCCGGGAATTTAGCATTCCGTTTTCTGGAGAACGTAATTAAGATTGCATTATATTTCTGAAATAGCTTTTTTTTTTTTGCGGTACGCGGGCCTCTCACTGCTGTGGCGTCTCCCGTTGCGGAGCACAGGCTCCGGACGTGCAGGCTCAGCGGCCACGGCTCACGGGCCCAGCCGCTCCGCGGCATGTGGGATCCTCCCGGACCGGGGCACGAACCCGTGTCCCCTGCATTGGCAGGGGGACTCCCAACCGCTGCGCCACCAGGGAAGCCCGGTGCTGACGTTTTGAGCACTGGGAATTAAGTAGTAAAAAGCAAAACAAACTAGAGGACACGTCCCAACTGAGTGTATCAATTACGACCACATGCTGTCCAATACAGGACTGTTACTGCAGGCTCTATGTGGTTGACGTTGTCTTAACGTCATTTGGCTTGAGAGTAAAGATGGCTTTCACGTACCTTTAGAAGGTCAGTGATGCCGGGTGATGGTGAAATGGGGGCAGCCCCTGCACCACAGAGAGACCTTCCCAGAAAGCTTCTCCAGTCAAAGGGTAAGACAGCATTCTGTGCGTCGAGAGGACCAGATGCTTCTGTGAGTGCTCTGTACTGGGTGAAACACGCACCGGGAAAGTAAAACAGGAGCAAATGCAACTAAGCCAGAAGGTGAAAAAGACCTCGAGTCATTGACTACGTGAGAACCCTGCTCAGGCATGGAGTAGTCGCGTGAACTTGGATAAGCCTTGGATCCTTTCCACTCTGTTTTCTCAGCTGTAAAATGAGAGAACTGGGCTGGGGTGTGGGGTGAGCTGGAATAAGAAAGTACAAAAAGGGCACTGGAAGCTGTGATGATTCTGTACCTAAATCTCAGCGTGGTTTGAATGAATACCTTGTCAGACATGAGAATTTGCTGGGACAAACAATGTTGGCCATTCTTTTTCGTTGGTGTGTATGAGAGGCGGACTGTGTTTGGTTATCTCAATACCATATATACCACAACGTGTCATGCAGTCACACCGTTTCAGAATCTCTTGCAGTAACGATGACTTCTCTGCTTCAGTAACAACACACATTTAAAATTGCTTACCCTTTCCTCAGTTTCTCAAAGTTTGACATTCAAGTTGGTCACAATAGCACACAGCGTGGTTTCCATGGAGACTGAAATCTTTCTTTTCTTCCCGTGTTTCCGTACAATTAACCACAATGCATGTCAAAGAGCGCAGAAAGCGTTATCTGTGGAACACAGCAGGTTTATTTGGGTCTTTCTTACCACAATTCCAAATGTGTCTTTTAAGATCTTCCTGGGAAAGTGGCATCTGTTGGTTATGCAGTGCTATCCAGACGTTCCCTCACCTTCGATCTTGCTGGATGCTAAATAAAATCAATGAAGCGCTAGCTGAAATCTGAACTTAGAACACAGCCCATCAAATGATGGCTTCTTATAGTTAAACAATGTAGAGACCTGTTATTGTAAATTCTAATAATTCTAATTTGAAAAACTGTAATAGTTCTAAATGAAAAGCCATTGAAGATTATTATCAGAGATAAGGGACAGGCTTTTATGTCTGGCAATAAAACTAAACTTGGATTTAGAAGAGTGAGGTCCTACCTGTGTCACTAACTATATTTATAACTTCTAGCAGGTCACTTGAAATCTTTCACTTTCACATCTCTCATCTTTAAAATAAGGAAATTGCATTAAACCTCTCTACCAGTTACTCTTATCCTGAGATTTTTTTGAGCCTATGGTTTGAACACTTTTATTTGCAAATGAAATTGAAGAGATAAAATTCATGGTAGAAACTGCATTGACTGCACGGTGTTATACTGTTTTTCGATAATTTGCCTTAAAATGTCTCTTTATAAGCAGGAGTGATATATTTATGTATGAAAATTAACTTTACTTGCCACCTCATGTGGAAAGGTAGCATTTTAAGGCCCATATCAAAAATCTAGAAGTATCCATAAAGGATATATTCCAAATATAATTTTGAAATCTGTAATAGAAGTTCCTTATTTATCATAAAACATATTAAAAATAATTTTTCTCTGGTGATGGATGGAGACAAGGTCTGTGGTCTTACCGTGTGGTAGGCAGAATAATGCCTGGCTCCAAAGATGCTCACATATTAATGCCAGTACCTGTGACAATGTTCCCTCACACGACAAAGGGGAATTTAGGTTACAGATGGAATTAAAATTGCTGATCAGCTGACCTTAAAATAGGGAGATTCTCCTGGATTATCCAAGTGGACTCAACAGAAGCCTAAAGGTCTTTAAAAGTGGAAGAGGGAACTTCCCTGGTGGTCTAGTGGTTAGGACTCGGCGCTGTCACTGCCAGGGCGTGGCTTCAATCCCTGGTCAGGTAGCTAAGGTCCCACAGGCTGTGTGGTGGCCTGGGGTAGCAGGTGGGGCGGAGAGTGGAAGAGGGAAGCAGAAGAGGTCAGAGTGGTGTGGTGTGAGGACTCCAAATGTGGTTGCTGGCTTGGAAGATGAAGCACGGGACCACAAGTCAAGGAATGCAGGCAGCCTCTATGTGCTGCAAAGGGCAAAGCACACATTCTCCCCTACAGCCTCCAGAAAGGAGGAAGTCTTGTCCACACCTTGCTACGAGCCTACTGAGACCATGCTGGACCTCTAACCTACAGAACAGTGAGATAATGAATTTGTGCTATTTTAAGCCATCATGCAAGTGTCAAGGTATCTGAGCAGCCATAAAGAACTAATACACCAAGCAAATGTGCATGCTTTTGACAGACTGGCCAGCTCTGTACCCAATACCTCAGGACAATGTTCTTGGTCTACAATCCTGTTAGTCTTATGCCACGCCCCTCCCCCCAACAGACAGACAGACAGACAGACACACACACACACACACACACACACACACACACACACACACACACACACACTTCAAAGGGAGACTTTTGCCTGCACCAAACCTAAATCGTGCCTAATCCTGCCTTCACCAGAATAAGCACAGGGAACTCGACTCAGTACTCTATAATAACCTCCATGGGAAAAGAACCTGAAAAAGAACAGATACATGTATATGTATAAGTGATTCACTTTGCTGTACACCTGAAATGAATGCAACACTACATCTAGTTGATGTAAATCAACTAGACTCCAATAAAATTAAAAAATATGTATCATTCTTTCCTGATGTGTATCTTTTGTGAAAAGGGCTTGGGTCTGAAGACAGACACTGGAGACTTTCTTGAGTTCCTGAAAATGTGCCTGTTGGGCTATGAACATGTGTACTGTTGGCAGGGCTGATCTTCGTGGTGACTCAACCACCTGACAGCCAAGGTACTGGGCTGATATTAGGTCCAGAAGCTTCTGATATTTATCAAAAGCACCTGAGAGTCGCCAAGCTAAATTAGCCTAGGTCAGGTGAGGAAAAAAAAAAAAGAAAGGCTATGGGTTTGACCATAATTAATTTAATACAAAGGAACATGTTCTGTTCACTACCGTCAGCACTGCAGACATATTTCGCAAACACTTAATTCGTAAATGAGCATTCTGGAAATCGACAGTTTTCACTAATTTGGACTGAGCTTCTCCATCACTTAGCCCCAAGTCATTAATATTATATTATCACTAATTGGCTACAATACTAATCAGCCTGAGGTCAATTATACACATAATAGAACTCACATGAACATTCTACTCATTATTGGGAATCAAATCCTCATCTTCATTGAATGATAAATAGTGACAACGTGCATACTAATTGGGATATGCAACACTGAGATAAAGGGGGTAGGGAATCCCATCCTTTATTTTTAAAGCAATCTTATATTTTACCACCTTCTAGATTTAAACTCCGTGACTGCGGGAGCCGTCTTTTGCTTGCCTTGGTGTCTTTCAAAATGCCTACCCAGTGTCTTGGTTAGCCGTGCATATATTTAAATGGAATGAATCAAAAGCACATGTGGTCCTTTCTGAGTAGAAACACGATGAGAAAACAAATAAAAAATAATGTAGGCAGGTACTTTCTGATGGGAGGGGGCAGAGGCAGAGAGGGGACATTGGGGATATATGCTAAAGACTAAGAATGAATAATAAAGATGTATTCTACACCTAATTTGATTCCATTCAGTGTGATGACAAAGAGATCCAAGTTTTGCTTATTAAGGAGCTTGGCATCTACAGGTGTCCTTGAGATGTGTTTGTCCAATGGGAAGACTTAGGAAAGAAGCCCTGGTATCCTCAGTGCTCAGGTAAAGAATCCTGCTGCCTCCAAATCTGATTCATATGTAATGTTAGGTCCTCATCTGGATTAGGGTAGCTAAAATTACTAACTTAATTTTAATACAAAGGCAGACCTCGGAGATATTGCAGGTTCGATTCCAGACCACGGGCAATAAAGGAATATTTCAATATAGCAACTCACACAAATGTTTTGGTCTCCCAGTGCATACAAAAGTTATGTTTAAACTAGACTGTAGTCTATTAAATGTGTAACAGTATTATGTCTAAAAAAAACCAATGCACGTAACTTAATTTAAAAATACTTTACTGCTTGAAAAAATGCCAGAACAATTACAATCGTAAGAGCGAAGATCACTGATCACGTATCACCATAACAAATATAAGTGATGAAAAAATTTGAAATATGGCGAGAATTATCAAAATGTGGCACAGAGACGTGAAGTGAGCAAACGGCACCAACAGACTGACTTAGCACAAACCTTCAATTTGTAAAAAACACAGTACCTGCAAAGTGCGATAAAATGAGGTCTGCCTGTATTCAAAAGTCATGGCTTTGATTCTGAGAACAAATAAGCAATGAAGATTTTTAAGGTAAAGAGTTGAAATCACAATCATTAGGTTATATTCTATTTAATGAGACTTTTAGATACAGTGTATTTAATTATGTGAAAATGAACATCGAAAAAAGAAACTTGAAAGGAAATGTGCCAAAAAATATTTGGCATTTATTTTAAGAACTTGAGGAGTCATGAGTGATTGTGTTTTCTGCCTTTTTTTTTTCTTTTCAGCACCCTTCTAAAGTAACGTGTACTGTTTGTCAAAAGAGAGTAATAATTTTAAAAATTTACAAAATGTATTTTAAAATTCTGAGTATGCAATTTAAATAATCCATGTCACTATATGAAGACTAGTTCAACAATGTTATTTGCTCAGCTTTAACAAATATTCCACAACTTTCCAGAACACATAAAAAACTTTGATATTGACCCAAATATCCATATTTAATGTGACAGATACACTTTTCCTTCCAAATATCTATGGCTTATAATTTAACCCACTAGTAACTAATCTGGTTTTCTGGGAACTTGTATAGGACTTAATTTATGTTCACAAAAACTGGCCTGTAAGAGAAAAAGTGAAATTCAGATAATCACACATATTGAAAACAAACACTTCGTAAGCACTTGGATTAACTGAATTCAACTTAAAAAGAAAATGAGCACTTTGACTAAAAGCATATAATTGTATGTATTTAAATCATTATGTACTCATTTGGGTTAAAGGAAGGTATCATAAGGTCAAATTCAATATGAATATCAAGAAGCATTATAACAATTCACCATCTCCAAGTATCTTCTCAGTTCCTTCCCTCCTTTCTCAACGAAAACACTGGCGATGAGCTGAGGAATCTTACATGCATGAGTGTACATCTCACACACACACCAAAGGAACTAATGTAAAAGGAAGCAAGGAGTTTTCACCTACCACATGTTCTCTTGGAAAGTTTTATCAGATAAATGGATTGAGCAATTTTTCTAATGATAATTATCTTTTTTCTAATATTTACCATCCAGATATGTTGTTTCTTTATAGCATGGCTTGCTCTGAAAGCCATCACTGATAATTCCAAGATGCTCCGGAGATTATGTAAAATGGAGAAAACAGATGCTAAATATGGCTCCTGCACTTACTATGTGATATTTAAGCTTCTCCAGGGCAAGCATCTCTCTGGTTTATTTTCTGCTGTATCCACAGCAACTAGAGCAGGGCTTGGAATATAGCTCAAGAAAAACGTACTGAATGGACAAATAACTGGAGCTATCCAATAATACTTTCTGCAGTTAGGGAAATGTTCCACATCAGTGCTACCCAAAATGGTAGCCACTACAATTTTCACAGAACTAGAACAAATAATTTTAAAATTTACATGGAAACACAAAAGACCCCAAATAGCCAGCAAATCAATCTTGAGAAAGAAAAACAGAGCTGGAGGAATCAAGCTCTCTGACCTCAGACAGACTATACTGCAAAGCTACAGTCATCAAAACAGTATGGTACTGGCACAAAAACAGAAACAGAGATCAATGAACAGCACAGAAAGCCCAGAATAAATCCACACACTTATGGCCAATTAATATATGACAAAGGAGGTAAGACTACACAATAGAGTAAAGACAGTCTCTTCAATAAGTGGTGCTGGGAAAACTGGACAGCTACATGTAAAGAATGAAATTAGAACATACTCTAGAACACTATATACAAAAATAAACTCAAAATAGATTTCACCTAAATGTCGACCAGACACTGTAAAGCTCCTGGAGGAAAACATAGGCAGAACACACTTTGAAATAAGTCACAGAAATATTTTTTTGGATCCGTCTCCTACAATAACGGAAATAAAAGCAAAAATAAACAAATGGGACCTAATTAAACTTAAAAGTTTTTGCACAGCAAAGGAAACCACTGACAAAATGAAAAGACAACCTACTGAATGGGAGAAAAGATTTGCAAATCATATGAGTGATAAGGGGTTAATATCCAACATATATAAACACCTCATACAACTCATCATCAAAAAAAAAAATTAATAAACAACCGGATTTTAAAATGGGCAGAAAAACTGAATAGACATTTTTCCAAAGAGGAACTGCAGATGGCCAACAGGCACATGAAAAGATGCTAATCATCAGGGAAGTGCAAATCAAAATTACAATGAGATACCACCTTATACCTGTGAGAATGGCTATGATCAAAAGGAACACAAAATAACAAATGTTGGCGAAGGTGTGGAGAAAAGGGAACCCTCGTACACTGTAAGTGGGAATGTAAAATGGTGCAGCCACTATGGAAAACAGTATGGCGGTTTCTCAAAAATCTAAAAACAGACATAGCATATGACCCGGCAATTTCACTCCCGGATGTAAATCTGAAAGAAACAAAAACACAATTTTTTTTTTTTTTTTTT
>NW_006775372.1:1064273-1089138 GCF_000442215.2 Lipotes vexillifer
AGGCCTCTCACTGTTGTGGCCTCTCCTGTTGTGGAGCACAGGCTCCGGACACACAGGCTCAGCGGCCATGGTTCACAGGCCCAGCCGCTCCGCGGCATGTGGGGTTTTCCTGGACCGGGACATGAACCCATGTCCCCTGCATCGGCAGGAGGACTCTCAACCACTGCACCACCAGGGAAGCCCCAAAAACACTAATTTGAAAAGATACATGCACCCCAACATTCATAGCAGCATTATTCACAAGAGACAAGATATGGAAGCAACTTAAGTGTCCACCAACAGATGAATGTATACACGCCTGCACATACACACACACACGGTGGAATACTACTCAACCATAAAAAAGAATGAAATATTGTCATTTGCAGCAATACAGATGGACTTGGAGAGCATTATGCTAAGTGAAGTCAGACAGAGAAAGACAAATACTGTATGATATCACTTATATGTGGAATCTAAAAAATAAAACCAACCAGTGAATATAACAAAAAAGAAGCAGACTCACAGAACAAAATAGTGGTTACCAGTGGAGAGAGGGAATGGGGAGGGGTAATAGAGGGATAAGGAATTAAGAGGTACAAACTATTAGGTATAAAACAAGCTATAAAGATGTACTGTACACTGCAGGGAATATAGCCAATATTCTACAATAAGTATAAATGGAGTATAACCGTTAAAAATTGTTAATCACTATATTGTACAACTGTAACTTATATAATATTGTACACCAACTATACTTCAATAAAAAAATTAAAACAAAAAATTCTTATCATAAAAAAGCCAATATGGGGCTTCCCAGGTGGCGCAGTGGTTGAGAGTCCGCCTGCTGATGCAGGGGACACGGGTTCGTGCCCCGGTCCGGGAAGTTCCCACATGCCGCGGAGCGGCTGGGCCCGTGGGCCATGGTTGCTGAGCCTGCGCATCTGGAGCCTGTGCTCTGCAAAGGGAGAGGCCACAATGGTGAGAGGCCCGCGTATCTCAAAACAAAAAAAAAAGCCAATATGGTAGCCACTAGTCATATGTGGCTACTGAGCCCTTTAAATGCAGCAGATGTAAGTGAGGAACAGTTTTTTAATCAAAGAAAATTTAAATGGCCACATGCAGCTAGTGGTTACCATAATGGCCAGGACACGGCTAGGTGTTTACACTTGGTATTTTTAAAACAGGAATGAAATGTTTATTTTCTCTTCCAGTGACTGGTCTATGTGCATTTAATTATCTCATAGGAACACTTACCAGAAAACGCTAGTAAAGGAAAAACCAAATCTTATTTTAATACGATCCATTAATGGTGTTTGTTACCACACAGAAAGTTTGATGAATCCATGTTTCTTTGGTGACATATTTACATAGCCATAGTTAGAAAGATCATCTCACTCCAAGATTACAAATTCTCCCATCCTTCCTTCTAGCACACTTTATGGTTTAATTGTTTATATTTAAATCATTGATCTATTTGGAATTTATCCTTGTGTATGCTCTGGGACATAAGATCATTTTTAATTTTCCCATGTGGCCAGCCAAACATCCCAATACATTATTCAAATTTATCTGTTTCCGCCGATTGATGTGCTAGCTATTGGCGTCCAAAATTCCTCAATGCATTTTGGCGTATGTCTGAACTGTCAGGTCTGTTCCACTGGTCTGTCTCTGTGTCTTTTTGACAACATCATGTTTTATCGCTGAGACTTTATAATAGACTACAATACTGCTTCAAAGGCTTTTAATCATCCGCACTGTTCCTGTTTTTCAGAAGTTTTCTAGTTATTCTTCTTTGTTAGCTTTTCCATATGTTCTCCTAATTGGTTGTTGTTTCTCTATGTGAAAGTCATTTATTTTTATACATTATTTTGTATCCCACACTGAATTCCCAAACGGCAGGCTAGGAAGACAACACTGCCATTCACATCACAAGCAAAGGGCTGAACTTAGTCCCCAACCTAGGACGTGATAATTATAAGACTGACAACCAGTAGATGGCAAAGCGTATGAACTGACAGTTCACAGAAGAACAAAGGGAATAAGATGGGTTTCGAAGAAGAGAAGGGATGCTTGTTAAAATAATAAAATTATTAAATAAGCAAGTGTAAGTACTGTAAGATACTGCTTTCAATCTGTCAGAGGTGGGTGAAGGAAACAAGAGTACATCAAGGGTCCATCAGTTCCTCCAGGGGGATGGCTGTCTTTCTTATTTTACCTGTACCCAACTTCCCAGTGCAACATATGTGATAAACAGCTACACATACATCTCAAGAAGAACATTCTGTGTGCAGTTACAAGTGCTTGGAGGCTGGCTTCTCAGCTGTGGACACCTCAGCCCCTTTATTAAGAAGGCAGTTTCTGGGGAAGGGACACCACCTTGAGACCACTTTTACTGGGACACATCCCATAATCCTATCCCTTGATGCCGTTTCTCTCTCTTTGATGGAGAAAAGAGAACCAAGCCTGCTGTATGTGGAAAATCTGGATGTCTCTTAGCCATTTATCACTTTCAAAGCAACAGCGAATGTTTTCTTGTCTCATTTCTGCCAGTGCATGGAGCTCACGGGAGCGGCTAAGTGTGGCAATAAAGAGGAGAGACCAGACTGGAAGAAAGGAAACCATTTGAAACTGTGCCACCATCAGGTAGAGAAGCTGAGTACTTGGGAGAGAGGGGCGGCATCATGGGCAAAAGAGGACCCTACGTTTGCCCATCCAGAGTGTAAACAAACAGTAATAACAATAACAACATCAACAACAATAATAATAAACAGATAAGATAAACTGGTGGGGGGAGCATGATCGTGATACCCCCAAGAGCTCATGAAGGTTGACTCTGGCTTTGATTTGATAGAGAAGCCACATTTAAAATGCAGAGACCCGAGCCATAGTAACAAGTTCACCAGACCTGCACTCTCCAATATGGCGGCCACTCATCACAAGAGGCAATGAAGCACATGAAATGTGGTGAGTCTGAACTGAGGTGGGTTGTAAGGACCAAATGCATACTGATTTCAAAGTCTGTGAAATATCTGCTCAATACACTTTTAATATTGATTACCTGTGGGGAGATGATAATACTTTGGATACACTGGGTTAAGTAAAGTATGCTGTTAAAATCATTGCCACCTATCTTATCTACATTTTTTTAGTATAGCTACTGGAAAATTTAAAATGACACATGTGACTTGTATTACATTTCCACTGGACAGATATCATATGATATTGCTTATATGCACAATCAAAAAAAAAAGGATACAACTGAACTTATTTACAAAACAGAAAAAGACTCACAGACGTAGAGAATGAACTTACAGTTAGCAGGGGGGGAAGGGTGGGGGGGAGGGATAGATTGGGAGTTTGGGATTGACATGTCCACACTGCTATATTCAAAAAGGATAACCAACAAGGACCTACTGTACAGCACAGGGAACTCTGTTCCATATTATGTAACAATCTAAATGGGAAAAAGAATTTGAAAAAGAATAGATGCGGGCTTCCCTGGTGGCACACAACATTGTTAATCACCTGTAGTCCAATATAAAATAAAAAGTTAAAAAAATAAAATCAATGCCATTTTATTTACATTTTTTTTAGTATGGCTATTAGAAAATTTAAGATTACACATGTGACTTGCATTACATTTCCACTGGACAGCACCATTCAACACGACCCACATTGACTAATTCACTTCTCTCTTCAGCTCAGTTACTCCTGGCTTTGCCCCAGCAGGCAACTCTGTGTCTCATTTGGGGCAGGAAGATGGTATGGGTCCCCCTGGGTGTTCATGGATGCATCCCTAACTGTATCCCCTGAGCACTCCCTCTCCAGTATGCTTCCTGTTCATCCCGCGGCTCTTTAAAGCCCTGACTTTGTTCCCTTCATAACAGAAGTGTTCTCCTGAAGTCATTAGATTTATACCTTTCCTGAATCATGTGCTTTACCCCCTTTCCATATAAAATATCTCCCTTCTGCTCCATACTCTATCTCCAACATGCTTTCACCCAATGCAGAACTGTTCCATCTTGGAGTGAGAAAGGAGGTGTTCTAACATCCCTCCTCCCTTTTCTCAGTTCAGAAGACTTGATCTCTCTCAAGACAAACTGATCCCCCCAGAAAAACTTCCTTCTAAAACCTTTTTCGTGGGAGTGGATGGAACACCTGAAAGATGTTGGGTGCAGGACTGGGATTAAAACCTGGGTTTCTAGAACCTTCTTCTCAAGTCCATTCTACTCCTAATCTACCTCAGGTGTGCATCTACTTTATAAGAGTAGTGAGGACAGAGCCATGACCCCTGTTGGGACATCCAGGGCCAAGCTCTGGCAGTCTTCCTGACAATGGCCAACTCTTCAAAAGGCCTTTCCAAATGAGTCGGGGGCACAACTTTTTAAGTAAATTGAATGATGATAAGACATCAGAATTCGTAAAATTCCCAGAATATATTTTAAGCTTTTCTCAAAAAAAAAAAATCTTTATTTCCTGGGAGAGAGAGATTTGGTCACTACTCTGTGACATGTTGCCAGCTTTATACTTTTATCAATGTTGGCCGCACTCCAACCAGATCTTCTTTCCATAAATAAAATTTTATCTGAAACACAGCAGTTATGTTAACATGTTGGCAGAATTGTCACGGACTATTTTATTTTAAGGAGACTTTAGAATACAATTTTTTACATCTGGTAAACCTACAAATGGTGGGAAATGACAGTTTTTGACATCTCAACGTCTCTATCCACCCATCTGAACCTCTGCTTGGCCATACGCGACCAACGAGAGTGTTTTAATCTCCTGTTGAAATGTAGATCTTAATTTACACGTTCCATCCAGAAGGGACCTGTCTGCAGTAGAAAATTATTGTGAGACTTTGGTTTCTAAACACCCATCTTTAAAACATAATTAGGGGGCACACATGGCAGAGCTCTGAGAAAGCAGTTACCTGCCAAGGGTATCAGAGCAGACATTCTAAAACTTTGTAAATCACAGTTAAAATCATCAATCACAACACATCTCCTCCTTGTCAGATGTCTTCATCAGCTCAGGCTGTCATAACAGAGTACCACAGACTGCGGGCTTAAACAACAGATACTTGTTTTTCACTGTTCTGGAGGCTGGAAGTCCAAGATCATCGTGTGGGCAGGTTTAGTTCCCAGTGAGGCGCTCTTCCTGGTTTGTACAGCTGCATTCTTGCTGTGTCCTCACGTAGTAGGGAGAGAAAGCACTCTGGTCTCTTCCTCTTCTTATAAGGACACTAATCCCATCAAGGGGACCCCACCCTTATGACTTAAAGCTAATTAAATCCCAAAGGTCGCACCTCCAAATACCGTTTACTGGGGATTAGGACTTCAACATACGAATCTTGGGGAGGGAGACACATTCAGTCCATAAAACCAGGAAAAGTGAGTGAAGACGGAGCATGTCTTAGTTTTTTTTTAAGTCACTCTTTGGGAGTCTGAATAATGCTCCCCCCAACCCCCGACAAATATGCCCATGTCCTTTTCCCCAGAGTCTGAAAATACGTCACCTTACATAGCAAACAGGACTTTGGAGGTGTGATTAAGTTTAAAATCTCAGGATAGGGAGATTTTCCTGGAATATGCAGGTGGATCTTTATAAAAGGGATGCATGGGGGTCGGAGAAGATGTGATGGTTGGAATGATTCAGGTCCATGAGCGAAGGAATGCCAGCACATGAAATACACCAATAGTAATAGGAGTATGCAAAATATTCTAAAGCAAAGGCATAAACTAGGAATCGAGTGCTCGTTATGGGTAGATGTGGGAAGAACAGAATATAAAGTAGAATTAAGAAATAAAGGAGAAATTGGTTTTGGGAAGACTGACAGTCTAGATGGACAGAATGGGAAAAGCAAATAGTGTTTAAAGAAATTCAGAAAAAAGGATTAGTACTTGATGTCAGTTCTATATACACTAAATATAAGCATAACACATAGAAACCACATAACGCCGTATCACTGTAATTCAAAATAACTGACTGCCCACGCACAGAGAGACAGCACTGCTTGCGTGAGTGCATGCTGTGAAGTTATGATGCGAACCTCCAGGAAAAGCAGGAGCATTGGAAAAGACCTTAGCACCAGGTCTGCTGAGAGGCACCTTTTTACCACGAGGGCTTCCTTAGGCTGCACCTCCTGAATACCTGTTTCTCTCCTCTGGAGTGATGTGCCCTTTGGGGTAACTCGGGGGAATATGATCCTCTTACATCTTGGCATTTCACTCATCAGCGGTGAGGTCTTCAGCTGTTTGTGTCTTGGTCAGAATCCCCGACCTTCTGTACTCCAGTGCAAGGCTATTTTTGCTTCTGGCCTTATTCTTAATCATTCTTGCTGTGTCAGAGATTTATTTTTTTATTATTTTTTTAATGTTAATGACCATTATTTATTGGGAAGTTGATCTCTACGGTATTAAATATCTTTTTTTAATTGGAGTATAGTTGCTTTACAATGTTGTGTTTGTTTCAGGTGTACAGCAAAGTGAATCAGATATATATATAGATATATAGATATATATCTTTTTTAGATTCTTTTCCCCTATAGGTTATTACAGAATATTGATTAGACTTCCCTGTGCTAGACAGTAGGTCCTTGTTAGTTATCTGTTTTATATATAGTAGTGTGTATATGTTAATCATACAGAGATCTAAACAGTAGAAGGCTAGCAGTTGTTTAATAAGGACTCTTCAAAGGGGTCAGGGGAGAACACTGATTTGCAGTGTTTGCCAGTTTCTGTGGTGTCACTACTCCCACTGTGGCTGATTTCAAGCTACTACTGCGATGTGGCTGAGTGGGGAGATGGGAAGAGACGGACCCAGTTGTTTTGTGGGGACCACCCATAGTAAAGCAATGCCAGGTATCACCGATTGAAATCAAATCACATAGGACCTCTTAGGAAGGCTCCCTCTAAACACATGGAAATCTGAGGAGACTCCATCACCTATACTATAACGGCAATAAACTTGTTAACTGTGAGGTTCTACACTGGGTATCTCAGTATATAGCTTGGACACACACACAAAATGCCCTGCACACAGCAGAGAATCATGCTGCTGGGTTTCAAATCTGGTAGTATCCACCCACCAGCACGGATGTGCATGGGATTTACAGCTTTTCTCATGCCAAGAAGCAGCTGGCGCTTGTCATCAGACACGTGAAGAAGAGAGGAATGTGGAAATACTGACAGCCTTATAGCAGTTACTAAACTTAGAGCCACGCTCCAGGCAAAAGACAGGTAACTCATGCATAAGAGTAGATCCGACTCAGGTGTCACTGAACAGATCAGGGCATCCACGAACAACAGACAGGCTTGAAACACTTGGCCCTTTTGTCCTTTGGGGAAACATCTGGCTTCCAGATAAGCATTTGTGTGTTTTGAAAAGGTAGAAAGTCATGTTTCTATTACTTCAAAGGTGGTGACTTTAAAGAACCTTAAGAAAGAGGTCAAGGACTTGGATTAGTCCTTCATTTTGTTGCTTTTAGAGACAGTGGTTATTTGGCTAAACATATTTCTATGTGGGGACATTACACCAAACACACATCAATGACAAAAAGCAGCCTGGCTGAGTTAGGGCAGGGAAAATGGTGGTTTTACGACGTTAGCACGTGCAGCGGAGACGGTGGATTCTGACGGCTGAGTGCCCCGGCACTTCAATGCAGTACCTAGACATACACTTGTTTCTTTGCAACTTGAGAAATGTTTTCTTTCCCTCCCAAGCACATACCATTCTTTGTATTCTGTACTGAAGATCAAGAACTAAACACTTTGCTTTTATGTCCCTCCCACGGCGTACTTTTAAATTAAGTTGGTCTCCGGCTATTCTACGTATTGTAATCCTCTGAGTTTAGTCTTCCCAACCATAAAGCCTACAGCTTACCAACATACTGTCAGATGCTGCCGAATGCTTGGAAGACAAAGCCATTATCTTACTCGGCATGTGGATTTTCTCCTGCCTAAGATAAGTGATTAGGTCTGTAAGCTTTTAGAGCAACTTGTTAGACTTTTCTTAGGAAATCACGGTGAACCTTTTTTTCTTGTTCATTTTCAAATAATATGAAATGATGGGAATTAAAAAGTACAATTTTAGACCTAGGATGTCTTGAAATGAGGTTTTTAAGACCAAGATACAAATAGGTGTTATAAAGGGTATATAACCAGTGTCTTAAGTCAGGTTTTCTGGAAGGATTCTTGTGCGTGTGAATTTTTGAGGGAGAACTCTCAGGGTGAGGGCAGGACAGCAGAAGAGGCAGCGGGTGAGGGAAGCCAAGGTAGACGTGGTCCAATGTGGAAGTGACGGTCCCAGGCGGACACGTGCTTCAACCGGATCCCACAGGGAGGTCTGGGGCATGACCTGCATCTCACAGTTAGAACCATGATCTTAGTCTGTTGTGCTGCTATCACAGAATACCACAGCCATAGCCTGGGGGCCTTATAAACCAAGATGTTTATTTCTCACAGTTCTGGAGGCTGAAAGTCCAAGATCAAGTCATTGGTAGATTCAGTGTCTGGTGAGAGTTTGCTTCCTGGTTCATAGACAGCATCTTCTCCCTGCGGAGAGGGGTGGGAGGGGTGAGGGAGCTCTCTGCGGTCTCATTTATAAAGACACTAATGACATTCATGAAGGACCCACCCTCATGACCAAATCACCTCCCAAAGACTCCACGTCCTAATACCATCCCACTGTCAATTAAGTTTTTGCATATGAATTTGGGGGGGACACAAGCATTCAGTCTATAGCATCCACCTTGAGGCAAAAGTACAACCTTCTGTTCCCCAGGTTCAACCTGTCATTGGCTGCAGGCTGCAGGTGTTGGTGGGCTGAGCAAAACCTCCACAATGAGATAATGTTCGCGAAGGATTTTAATAGCAAAGAAAACTGGTTATGATGTATACGAAGGAAGAGTATACAGTAGTATACAATCTTACCCAGGCACAAAAATATGGTGAACCCAGAGGAGAGAGAAATACACCAAAGTGTTATTAGTGACTGTCTCTGGAAGGCACATGACTGTCATTGCCTATAATTTTCTGTGTTTCCAATGTTTTCACAGTGGATCTTGTATAGTGAATAAGAACACACACTCAAGATGTGTTCAAAACCTTGCACAGCAACACAACTAAGGTCTGACTTACCAACATTTAGAAAAGGGGTTGGCAAACCATGACCCATGGACCAAATCCTGCCCACTGCCTGCTGTTATAAATAAAGCTTTACTGGGACACAGACATGCCCATTCATTGGTACCATCCATGGCTGCTTTCATGTGGCTGCAGAGTTGAGGGGTCACAAATGAAGGCCATGAGGCCTCGCCTCATCTGTAAAATGGGATAACAGTCCTTATCCCACAGAATTCCTGAATGGTTTCAAAGAGAAAAACGTAAGTCAAGAGCTAACTCTACAGATGGCCAATAGGCACGTGAAAAGATGCTCAACATCACTAATATTAGAGAAATTCAAATCAAAGCTACAATGAGGTACCACCTCACACCGGTCACAATGGCCATCATCAAAAAGTCTACAAATAACAAATGCTGCAGAGGGTGTGGAGAAAAGGGAACCTCCTACACTGTGAATGGGAATGTAAATTGGCGCAGCCACTATGGAGAACAGTACGGAGGTTCCTCAAAAAGCTAAAAACAGAGCTACTATATGATCTTGCAATCCCACTCCTGGGCATATATCCAGAAAAGATGAAAACTCTAATTTGAAAAGATACACGCATCCCTATGTGCATAGCAGCACTATTCACAATAGCCAAGACATGGAAGCAACCTAAATGTCCATCAACAGATGAATGGATAAGGAAGATGTGGTACATACACATATATATATTATAATAAATATAATATATATATTTATTTATACACACACACATGCACACACACACACACACACACACACACACAAACAATGGAATATTACTCAGCCATAAAAAAGAATGAAATATTGCCATCTGCAGCAACATGGAAGGACCCAGAGATTATCACACTAAGTGAAGAAAGCCAGACAGAGAAAGACAAATACCATATGATATCACGTATATGTGGGATCTAAAATATGACACAAATGAACTTATTTACAAAACATAAATAGATTCAATGACACAGAAACAACCTTATGGTTACCAAAGGGGAAATGGGGTGGGGGGGATAAATTAGGAGTTTGGGTTTAACATATACACACCACCATATATCAAATAAACAACAAGGTCCTAGAGTATAGCGCAGGGAACTATATTCAATATCTTGTAATATCCTATAGTGGAAGAGAATCAGAAAAAAGTGTGTGTATATATATATATATATATATATATATATATATATACACACACACAAATAAATATATACACACACACACATATATTTAAATATATGCGTGTGTAACTGAATCACTTTGCTGGATATCTGAAACACTGTAAATCAACTAAACCAGTTTAAACCTGCTGTATAAAAAAATTTAAAAATATATAAAATTCTAAAATTCAAAAAAAAAACCAAACTATATTTCAATTTTAAAAAAGAGCTAACTGTACTTTCCCTGTGTGGCGGTCACATCTATCTCTGCCACTACTTTCTAACAGAAGCACAGCTAGTCCTAGTGCCCTCTTATTACAAAGAATAAAATGACACCCAGAGAACAACAGTGAATCACTTACATCCCCGTTCATCTGCAGAGGCTTGTGGAACCAGACACACATCTGACTCTCATACAGCACCTTTTCAATCGATTCACGACTCCCATGTACTCAGTGGATTATTTATCCACTGAGAAACATACAAAGTTGCTTATGTAGGTTCATTAAATCTTGATATCATTTTATCTTTCATATAGGACTGATCTGCTCAAGGAGTTTTTCATCATTTGTGGACAATGTGGTTTTTAAGGTAAATCCTACCAAGTGATTGTGCTAACAATGTTTGAATGTGTTTCTTCTATATACTGTAAACAGATATAACTTTTTGTGAGCATATTTATGTGGGAATCTTTTGCTAGAAGAAAGAATGTAAAGCACACCAGAATTCACTACTTGCGTTCCTAAAGACGGTACAGTATCATGCTTGGGGATTCTATTACATAATGCTGTCCCGGAGAGCAAAGGCCATCTGTAACAGACATTTTATTCAGCTGTTCCTACTATAATCACTGGTCCCATACATGTAGGCATGAAAATAAAAAATCAATGTGGCTGAATGAAGTATATTTCCTACGTCTTTACTTTTCACATAAAAATTTCATCTGGGGAAACTTAAGTATGAAATGCAGGTGGTTCTAAAACTATATGAAAAGCTGCCTCTCAACGTTGTTCCCATTTCTGTTCCTCCAACAAGCTGTTATCTTCTCAAATAACTGAGCATCTCAGGAATGGTAAGTTATAATGGCTTAGGATGTACCAGAAGAAGGGCAGACCAGAGTTATGATGCATTCGGACATGGACGGCAGGTCACATTTGGAAACAGGGTGCCCATCTGTAAACCATGACTCCTAGATGCAAGGCACCCCCTAAGAAATCTGTCAGTGAGGCAGTCCCTGTATTAAATGAGCATAATATTTTTGTAGAAGATATAAATGTTTTCAGCAAATACCTACAGTACTGGGAACAGGTGATACCTTCAAGAGTTCTATGACCATGACTGGGCATTTCTTATTTACCAGGTCCTGTACTACAAAGAGAAGCAGAATACCCCATTCACTCTCTTCTGCTTGATATTACAAATTGTCTGCGTTAAAAAGACTTCAAAATTAGATAAGTAACCAATAAATAACTGAAGAACTTCTCTCCTTGGTATAGGGGGAGAGGTTGGGCTTTGCATCAGCCAACCAGATGTGAGTACCATATTGGACGTTGTTTTACCCTCCTGCCCCTGAAGTTAGAGGTGGGGAGAAAACTTAACACCACAAGCCATACCAGTGAGCTGGGTGAACGGTTTACAGCAGCCTACTGTCCACACACTGAGAATATCTTGGACTCTTCCATGTCTCAGCCATCCACTGGGTGAGTGATGGAGCTGCGGTGCTCCATCAGGTTAATGGTGAAAGATGGTATGGACCTGCCACAGCACAGGCATCTCAACTGAATTCAACTCAGCAAATAATTATGGCATATCTATTACGTGCCAAGCTATGAGTTAGACACTATGGGGTATTCGAAGATGGCCAGACACTGACTGTGTCCTTAAGATGCTTATGAGGTTTGTGGGCGGGGGGAGCAGAGAGAACCAGGGTTATAAGCAAACCCAGGAAAAGCTTCCAAATGACTATCCTTAAAGTATGGTGGGGAGTCAATGAGGAACCATCCAGGAAGAGTGTGTATCACAGAGGGAATTGAATAGAGATTTGTAACATAGGTGATCTTGAGGGATGGTGAGGAAACTCAGAGACTAGTAATAAGAGAAAGCTGCTACCACCCTGAAGCTGGAGAGTCAAAGGTGAGGAGCGGGGGCTCCCCTGGTGGCGCAGTGGTTGAGAGTCTGCCTGCCGATGCAGGGGACGCGGGTTCGTGCCCCGGTCCGGGAAGATCCCACATGCCGCGGAGCGGCTGGGCCCGTGAGCCGTGGCCGCTGAGCCTGCGCGTCCGGAGCCTGGGCTCCGCAACGGGAGAGGCCACAACGGTGAGAGGCCCGCGTACCGCAAAAAAAAAAAAGGTGAGGAGCGATGTTGGGGACCCCAGTGGAGGCTACAACCATGGAAGGGGCAGGATTTTGAGTCATGGGGGAGATACACCAGGAGAACGGTGAGAAATACACTGGATTCCCCCTTGCTCCCATCAGCCAACCTCCCGTTGGTGTCATGTAGGAGGAAGCCCGGTGCCATGGATCCTGGGAAACACTGCCTGCAGGGTTCAACCTCCCTATGATGTGCAACAGAGCAGGGAAATGCAGAGGAGGGGAGCTGGGGCAAAGAACCCCAAGGCACACAAAGATGCACAGTGACGGACAAATACAGCAGGATGGACGTTCAGTCAGAGGAGCTGGACAAAATGAGAAAAAGGCTTCCAGGATTCTAGACTGTGGAGAGCTTTGTGTCCTTTATGACATCAGTGCAGAAATATTTCATATATTGTAAGGAAATCAGAAGTACCTATAACATTTTTGCAAAGAAGATATACAGATGCCCAAAAGGCACATGAAAAGAGGCTCAACATCACTCATCATTAGAGAAATGCAAACAAAAACCACAATGCGATATCACCTCACACCTGTCAGAATGGCCATCATCAAAAAAACACAAATGACAAATGCTGGAGAGGGTGTGGAGAAAAGGGACCCCCCCACACCCGCTACACTGTTGGTGGGAATGTAAATTGGTACAGCCGCTATGGAAAACAGTAAGGAGGTTCCTCAAAAAAGCTAAGAACAGAGCTGCCATGTGGCCCAGCAATTCCTCTCCTGGGTATATATCTGGAAACAAATGAAAACACTAATTAGAAAAGATACATGAACTCCAGTGCTCATTGCAGCACTATTTACAACAGCCAAGACATGGAAACAACCTAAATGTCCATCAACAGATGAATGGATAAAGAAGATGTGATTATATATAAATACATATATACAGTACATATATATATATATATACACACACACATATATACAAAATGGATTATTACTCAGCTATTAAAAAGAATGAAACTTTGCCTTTTGCAGCAACATGGATGGACTTGGAGGGTATTAGACTAAGTGAAGTAAGTCAGAGAGAGACAGTATCACTTATATTTGCAATCTAAAAAATATAACAAATAGTGAATATAAACAACAACAACAAAAAGCAGCAGACTCACAGATACAGAGAGCAAACTAGTGCTTACCAGTGGGGAAGGGGAGGGAAGAGGGCGAGATAGGGGAAGGGGAATAAAAGGTACAAACTGTTAGGTATAAAATAAGCTACAAGGATATACTGGCCAACACGGGGAATATAGCCAATATTGTGTAATAACTATAAACGGAATATAACCTTTAAAAATTGTGAATTACTATATTGTACACTTGCAACATATATTATTAATACTGTATATCAAGCTATACTTCAATTAAAAAACCCAAAAACCGGGCTTCCCTGGTGGCACAGTGGTTGAGAGTCCGCCTGCCGATGCAGGGGACGCGGGTTTGTGCCCCCGTCCGGGAGGATCCCACGTGCCGCCTGTGAGCCATGGCCGCTGAGCCTGCGCGTCCGGAGCCTGTGCTCCGCAACGGGAGAGGCCACAACAGTGAGCGGCCCGCGTACCGCAAAAAAAAAAAACAAAAAACAAACAAAAAACAAAACAAGAAAACAAAAAGTACCTATAAATATATTTTATCTGAATCCAGGTCCTAGGAAAGCAAACATCCAGCACACGTCTTAAGAACCATCTTCAATCAGAGGTAAGTTTACCATCTAAAATGTTTACTACTTGCTTTCCCTGCTCTTGTCTTTGGCCTCAGGTCATTGTCAAATGTCACTGATCCTGATACAGGAAAAAACATACAAAGTTGAACCAGATAAAGAGCACCCTGGTTGGTTTTATCTGCCATCTGGTTGAGTCACTTAGGTTCTAGGCTGCATCTAGACTGTTGCGTTTAGGTCTCTATAATTTTTCCAGCTGGAGAAGATCTGTTTTAAGTAACAATCATAACAATTTAGCTTGGTTTCATGCTGTTTTCCTTATCGGAATGACTCAACACGTTCCACATTATTTCCATCAGCTGAAAAACATCTTGACAAGAAAAACTTGTGTGTATTCTAACTTTCTCTGGAGAGCTGGATAGTAAATATTTTTGGCTTTGCAGGACTTACAGTCTGTGTTAGAATTACTCAACTGGGCCATTATGGTGTGAAAGCGGCCATAGATGATATATAAAGAAATGAGCATGGCTGTGTTCC
Organism: Lipotes vexillifer; assembly: GCF_000442215.2. Lineage (NCBI taxonomy): Eukaryota > Metazoa > Chordata > Mammalia > Artiodactyla > Lipotidae > Lipotes > Lipotes vexillifer. The sequence goes on from NW_006775372.1 coordinate 1,079,121, forward strand.
AAAAAAACTTTATTTACAAAAACAGGCTGCAGGCTACAGTTTGATGACCACTCATCTAGATGTTATTAATTAAGTGCCTATACATATGCAGGTGTATCTGTGCGCAACTGTCCACGAGCTAGTCTTACTCTAATAAAAAATAAAAAGGAAAGTAAGGTTGTCCATGTTGACTTTTAATAAAATCACTAGTGTTAAAAGAAGATATTTTCCATGGACTTCCAAGGCTGCCCTTCAAGATTACAAGTCTAATGGGTCATTCTTTAATTGGTTTTGTTGCTTTATAATGTTGATTCTTTATGTTAAACACATACATTTTACAACGATATCAGTCAGTCATAACAATGAGTAATGCTATGCTCGTTTTACACATTGGAAACTAAGACTTAAAGAGAGCGACTAATTTAAAAATCCATTGTCATTAAGGGGGAAAATTCGAATCTGGAGTAAGATCCGCAGACAAAAAGTTTCTGTGCCTACTATAAAAATACTCATAAGACTAATTTTGTGACGCATATTAAGCATTTCATGAAAAAAACAATTTAAGATCTCTTCCCTTATTTCATAATATTTAATAATAAAAGAAGAGATGGAAACAGATGTAATTCCACTTACAAGTATCCTTAATATGGACAGTGGGACACCACATGCCAGGACGGATATGTAGGAAATTCATCACTCATTCGGTTTCCACTTTGGGGAAAATTAAGCAGATACCTGAACTCTGGCAGCACTGATTTGACATCCCATCGACGCCAACTCAATTACCTGGCGTTTCTGTTGGAGAATTATGTGCTCAGGAAAGCTGATACGAGGAGCTGTGTTTCACCACTTAGCAAGATCCAACACTCAGTTCAATGAGCTGAAATTAACTGCCTCTCCCCAGCTGGTGCAGAAGCAAGCTTCCCAGACCATTTCTACAATAGTAAAGTGAATTAATTTGTTTCCTCACTCGGAGGAATCTGTCTCTCTACCCACCCAGGGCTTCCTTAAACTGCAACTCGATTCTCTCTCCTCCTTGACTAGTTTTTAACTTAAAGAAACAATGTAGCTTGAGGGCAAATGGATGGGGGATGACTTATCCAAGGAAGAGGTGAAAACCAGCACTGTCTCAGATATCGTCAGAATTACTGAACAATTTGCCATCTGGGTGTGGAAGAGAAAGGATGCATTTCTTGGCTTTCAATGATTTAAGAACTTTTTAAAGGAAGTTGTCAAAAGGCATTGTAAACGCTCTAATGTGTTCTACTTTAAGAATCTGGGTCTTGGAATTGATAAAGGAGACGACAGATTGACATTTCATTTTACACAACTTGAAAAGTGATGAGGCATAATTTACTGGGTTGATGTTTAATCAATTTGAAAAAATCCATGGATGCAAGAAAACATAATTATCGAGCTCCTTCCCTCATACTGTTGTGCAAAATATAAAGGTAGGTGCTCCTTATTCTTCTAAGGAGGAGGGATGGGAACGATGTTTTGTACACAAGAGTTTTTGGGTTTTTTTTAATGTATATTGTTTCATTTACATCCACAGCAATCTCAGAAGGCTGGTGTCGTGATCCACTTCTTAGAGGTGAGAAATGAGAAGAAGCCACATCGCCACACGGCTGAGTCATGATTCAGAATCTGGCTTGCTTGACTCAAGAACCTGTGTGCTATGCATGATGTCATGTGGCTTTGTGGTGGAGAGGAAAATGTACGTGTGTGCTTGTGGGAATGTATGCAGAAAGTGCACACACACACACATGCACACAAATGCATGAACACCAAGCACAAGAGATGGGCAGCTGCACTGGCTGTGGCAATCTTCCCATTTTAGCTGGCTCTCAGAGTGGATGGAGAGGAATCAATACAGAAGCCAGTCACCTAAGTTATGAGAAGCGGAATATTAGTATTTGATGGCACTAACGCACGGGGTCGGGAAACTCAAAGAACATGGAAGCTTTGATCTGACCAGTTTGGTTGGAGCCAAGATCTGTCTTGAGATACAGAGGTTTGAGTCTACAAGGGGACAGGGATTTGAATCTTCAGCATAAAGGACACTGGGCTTTAGATAAACATAGTATTGGGAGGAATTATCAAACTCACATCCTTGAAAGTCTCCTTAAGATCTCATCAGAGTATATTTCAGCGCACCAAAAATTTTACTTTTGTGCAAAATTATTCCCTCATGATGGCATTAGCAGAGAAAGATCCACTCTGTAACGGCTAAATTTTAGAACCTACGAAAGAAAAACTCGTATTTTAGAGAGTGGAGGGGGCTTTGTACTATTTGAGGAAAAAGTCTTAGCTAGACCCACATGAAGAAAAATTCCAGTCTAAATATATGGAAACAATTCCAACATGGAAACTAACTGTGGGAATCACAAGGCTTATCGAAAGTGGGAGAATTGATTCCAAGGGCAAAACAATGGGCTTCTGCCTTAGGAAAAGATTCCATCCTGGAAAGGTCATTCCATCCTACGTCATCAACTTGCTATAACTGACATAGGATGAAGACCTACGGCTTAGAGATCAAGAGCTAATTCCGATTTCCTGACTTGAAAAATAGAGTCCTTCTTGAAAAATATGAAGATGCTGAAACCTGTCTTGGCTAATCTGATTCTCGAGTGAAGGTGACCTTCAATTAGGAATGCAAAACTCCACTGGCCGAGTGCCATCAGAAAATAAAACAATACAGAAGAAAAATCCCAGGCACTACCACATGAATAACAGATATGACTGAACGAGGACTGCCGAGCCCACTGTAGCCACCCATTCGACATTTTTACCGAGAGGAAATCTTCAACGAAAAGAAGACTTAAAATTATGACATGCTGAAGCCTGCGACACTAGCAATGACCTTTAGAAAGAATGTATTTTCTCTTTCGCAATCTCTTTAATAATTCAGCCAATGCTATCTCCAGTCCGGAGGATGTTTTAATGTGTGACTTAAATAAGTGCTCGATAATCTGAGTCAAAAATTGGTTGTGAAAATAAAGGCAGGATGAGAAGTACTTAGGAAGAAGGTAACACATCACACAAATTTTTATAACTTTAAACTTGTAGGAACTTCTGCATGTTTAGTATGTATTTACAGGCAAGTCTAGACACAACTGGGAAACATTTCTGTTTTTTTCAAGGATGGAAACAGAAAGCTACAGATGTTATACTGGCAATTACTTGAATTTAACCTATGTGCCTCAGTAATAAAGCTACAATATAGACTGTTGGTGAAAAGACTTTAACTGCTTACTAGTTTCCTGATGTCGTCTTATTTAAAAATTTATTTTATTGAAGTATAGCTGATTTACAATGTCGTGTTAGTTTCTGCCGTACAGCAAAGGGATTCAGTTATGCATATATGTATTCTTTTTCATTATGGTTTATCACAGGATATTGAATATAGTTCCCTGTGCTATACAATAGGACCTTGCTGTCTATCCATCCTATAAATAGTAGTTTGCATCTGCTAACCCCGAACTCCCAATCCTTCCCTACTCCACTCCCCACCCCTTTGGCAACAACAAGTCTGTTCTCTATGTCTGTGAGTCTGTTTCTCTTTCTTAGATAAGCTCATTGTGTCATATTTTAGATTTCACATATAAGTGATATTATATGATATTTGTCTTTCTCTGTCTGACTTGCTGCACTTAGTTTGATCATCTCTAGGTCCATCCATGTTGCTACAAATGGTATTATTTCATTCTTTTTTATGGCTGAGTAATATTCCATACCCATTCATCTGTCAACGGACATTTGGGTTGTTTCCATGTCTTGGCTGTTGTAAACAGTGCTGCTAAGAACACAGGGGTGCATGTATCTTTTTTAATTATATCAATAGTTTTGTCCAGATATATGCCCAGGAGTGGGACTGCTGGATATGGCACTGATGTTGTCTTTCTTTGTTTTGTGAATATTGTGAATGGATCCCCAGATTTTGCTTGCCCAACATCCAAGGTTTTGACAGCCGTATGGGCACGTTATTAAATGTACGTATGACTATATCATTATTCACATGAGGATACTAGGGTCTGAACTTAAGTGCTTGATTCTGAAAGCCAAGCATGGTCTTTTCTCTTTCACCACAACTCCTTTCAACATAACATGCACACTCTCTGTGAATGCTACAGATGCTAAAATGTCCCAGCATAAATGCTTGACCTTGTAAAAAGGGACGAGCATGTACTGAGTCCAAGATTTCATCCATGGAGTGGGCTGGGCATTAGATGGCCATTATTATTAAATCCTCACAGCCACCCTGTAAGGTGAAACAAGTCAGCAATCTTCCAAGAAACTTGTCTGACTTCAGGTTGGTCTATAAGAAAAGTCCCATTTTGCCTCATACTACGTGTTTTGAAAACTTCTGAAAGGTGTGGTCAAGTGCCGTGTAGGTCTTACAGAAAACTGTAGCAATCTGGGGCAATAAAAGCCACCTGAAGACCTGAGATTTCTAATACTGAGCTACACGTTGAGTTGCTCTCCACTCATGGCTAAACTGATGCCCTACATTTTTTAGGTTTCAATGAGAAAATGTTGTATCTGGTTCCAGAGTCAGTTAGAGGCCAATGTGTGATTTAATTAAAATATCTTGTATGTCTTTTCCTTTCTTTACATTTCTTGAGAAACAGAATGATAGGAACAAGTCACTGCGCGCAAGCCTAACTTCCCAGCATCTCTGTCTCTATTTGAGTGTACACACATCTTCAAAGAGAATCTCGTAGAACAAATGCAGAAACAAACATTATCGGACTCCTGGCATGATTTTCTCAAAATTCCCTATGTAGTACTCTTGCCAAAAAGCTTAAGCTGAGTCTAATCATGAGAAGGAAGCAACGAGACAAACCCAGGTTGAGAAGCAGTCTACAGAACAGCCACGAACATGGACGCTTCAAGCCGGTCAAGTTTTTAGAAACACACCAAAAATTGCAGAGGGGCAATCTGGATTTATAGAGGGTAAAAAGACATGACAGACAAGTGCCAAGCATAATTATTAACTGAAGCTTGGGTTTATATATATGTATATCCAAATTATTTATGTATATGTGCTCTGTATCATATGTATGAGATTTTGTGATAAATGGAAATTTTTAATTTTAGATATTATTGTATCCATTTTAAATGTCTTGGATGTGATCATGGTATTATGATTACATTTTTGGAGAACGCCTTTGTTCTTAGGAGATGCACACCAAAGTATTTATCAGTAAAATGTCAGTAGGTGCAAATGATTCAAAAGGCTCTGAATATACATACACATATATATACGTATATAACTCATACATGTGCATTATATACGTATGTATTTTATGTATATTTTTATATAGATATACGTATGAGAGGATGCATAAGCAGAAATAGAAGGGAGAGAGCAAATGTGGGAAAATGGTAAATATCAGTAGCGACTCAAGGAAGTATATACACGTGTTCATTGTTTTATCACTGCAACTTTTCCGTAGTTTTGAAGTTTTTCAAAATAAAAATGTGGTGGGGGTAATGAAATGAAGATCTGACACTCGCGGAGAAAAGCCTAAGTAAAAGTTAAGTGCTTTTCATAGCAGCTGTTCTCTACATTTTGTACTTTGGTTACACCATATGGTCCACATATTTTAATATAACTGCAATTGTTTTCAGAGGTAGCAATGCATTACTCTTCTGTCTTCAATGGTGATGTGTTTTTTTTAGCTCTGATGTGGCTTCTGATCTGGGAAACATTTATTCTGAGGCAACGCCTGTGAATATGGCAGGTAATCAAAATGGCAGCAGAACTTGGTAGAGAGAGAAGGGAAAGAGAGTTGGAAAATTAAACGAAGCCTGTGAGTTCTGGTATAATTCAGAGACTCATGGTCATGGGACATTGAACAAGTAATTGGATCCCTGTGCTCCAGTTTCCTTATATGCCTGGTAGTGAGTTGACACAGTGCATGTAAAAGTATGTTACAATGCTAAGTTCGAGATAAGTAATGGGGCTCCTAAGTGTCACAGAGATGATGGGTAAAACAAACATTAGCAAACTGGGAAATACTGGCTTTGTTAGGGTCTAGACTTTTTTCTTCTTCCAGTTTTATTGAGATATAATTGACACACGGCACCGTGTAAGTTTCAGGTGTATGGCATAATGGTTTGACTTACACACATCATGAAATGATTATCATTGTAAGTTTAGTGAACATCCCTCATCACATATAAATACAAAATTAAAGAAATAGATATTTTTTCCTCATGATGAAAACTCTTAGGATTTGCTCTCTTCACAACTTTCATATATAACACACAGCAGCATTCATTATATTTGCCACGCTGTACATTATATCCCTAGTACTTATTTATCTTTTAAGTGGAAGTTTGTACCTCTGGAGCAATTAAACTGATTGTTTTGGGTATGCCATGTGTTGTCTTTTAAAAACAATTTATACCAAAGGAATTTTGAAAATAGTGGGGTAATGAGAACACTGACAAATTACACTTGGATTCATGGGTTGGGTCCATTATTTTAAGAGTTCCATTAAGTTCCATCATGCATTTAAGTAGAATTACATTTGTATGAACATATGCACTTAGGTTCACAGTGATAAAAGCTTCAAGCATATGTGTATGGGTTTATCTCTGGGCTTTCTATCCTGTTCCATTGAGCTATATATCTGTTTTAGTGCCAGTGCCATACTGTCTTGATTACTGTAGCTTTGTAGTATAGTCTGATGTCAGGGAGCCTGATTCTTCCAGCTCCATTTTTCGTTCTCACGACTGCTTTGGCTATTCGGGGTCTTTTGTGTTTCCATACAAATTGTGAAATTTTTTGTTCTAGTTCTGTGAAAAATGCCAGTGCTACCAGGGATAGGGATTGCATTGAATTTGTAGATTGCTTTGGGTAGTAGAGTCATTTTCACAATGTTGATTCTTCCAATCCAAGAACATGGTATAACTCTCCATCTATTTGTATCATCTTTAATTTCACTCATCAGTGTCTTATAATTTTCTGCATACAGGTCTTTTGTCTCCTTAGGTAGGTTTGGAACAGGATAGAAAGCCCAGAGATAAACCCACGCACATATGGTCACCTTATCTTTGATAAAAGAGGCAAGAATATACAGTGGAGAAAAGACAGCCTCTTCAATAAGTGGTGCTGGGAAAATTGGACAGGTATATGTAAAAGTATGAAATTAGAACACTCCCTAACACCATACACAAAAATAAACTCAAAATGGATTAAAGACCTAAATGTAAGACCAGACACTATCAAACTCTTAGAGGAAAACATAGGCAGAACACTCTATGACATAAATCACAGCAAGATCCTTTTTCACCCACCTCCTAGAGAAATGGAAATAAAAACAACAATAAACAAATGGGACCTAAGGAAACTTCAAAGCTTTTGCACAGCAAAGGAAACCATAAACAAGGGGAAAAGACAACCCTCAGAATGAGAGAAAATATTTGCAAATGAAGCAACTGACAAAGGATTAATCTCCAAGATTTATAAGCAGCTCATGCAGCTCAGTAACAAAAAAACAACAAACCCAATCCAAAAATGGGCAGAAGAACAAAATAGACATTTCTCCAAAGAAGATATACAGACTGCCAACAAACACATGAAAGGACGCTCAACATCATTAATCATTAGAGAAATGCAAATCAAAACTACAATGAGATATCATCTCACACCGGTCAGAATGGCCATCATCAGAAAATCTAGAAACAATAAATGCTGGAGAGGGTGTGGAGAAAAGGGACCACTCTTGCACTGTTGGTGGGAATGTAACTTGATACAGCCACTATGGAGAACAGTATGGAGGTTCCTTAAAAAACTAAAAATAGAACTACCAAACAACCCAGCAATCCCACTACTGGGCATATACCCTGAGAAAACCATAATTCAAAAAGAGTCATGTACCAAAATGTTCACTGCAGCTCTATTTACAATAGCCAGGACATGGAAGCAACCTAAGTGTCCATCATCGGATGAATGGATAAAGAAGATGTGGCACATATATACAATGGAATATTACTCAGCCATAAAAAGAAACGAAATTGAGATATCTGTAGTGAGATGGATGGACCTAGAGTCTGTCATACAGAGTGAAGCAAGTCAGAAAGAGAAAAACAAATACCGTATGCTAACACATATATATGGAATCTAAGAAAAAACAAAAAGGTCATGAAGAACCTAGGGGTAAGACGAGAATAAAGATGCAGACCTACTAGAGAACGGACTTGAGGACACGGGGAGGGGGAAGGGTAAGCTGTGACAAAGCGAGAGAGAGGCATGGACATATATACACTACCAAACGTAAGGTAGACAGCTAGTGGGAAGCAGCCGCATAGCACAGGGAGATCAGCTGGGTGCTTTGTGACCACCTAGAGGGGTGGGACAGGGAGGGTGGGAGGAGGGAGACGCAAGAGGGAAGAGATATGGGAACGTGTGTATGTGTATAGCTGATTTACTTTGTTATAGAGCAGAAACTAACACACCATTGTAAAGTAATTATACTCCAATAAAGATACTGAAATTAATTAATGAATTTTAAAAAAAAGCTTCAAGCAATTTCCTAGAAGTTGCCAAGCAGTGGGATATTCATGAAGTGAAGTGGGGTGAAATTGAATAAGAGTAAATAGTGATTCATTAGGGGTAGAATAGTGGATACATTTGGGCAGATGATAAGATTTTACAGAGAAAATAAGCACGTGGAAACTGTTTGGGGAATCGGCAGGCTATCCAAGTAAGAACTCTTCAGAAAAATCCCCTTTAGGGCGATAATACCATTTTCATAGTCATTAATTAGTTGCTTTTCTAAGGGTAGTTCTTCCATAATCATCAATAACCCCTCTTGGTTCAAACACCCTTGAACCTTAAGACTTAGCTTTTAGTTTTTTGAAATCAGATTAGAAGATGGGGTTAGCAGACATAAGCTATTAAACAACAAGGACCTACTGTATAACATACGGAACTATACTCAGTATCCTGCAATAGACCATAATGGAAAAGAATAGGAAAACAGAAAGAATGTGTGTGCGTATATGTGTGTGTGTGTGTGTGTGTGTATGTATCTGAGTCACTTTGCTGTACAGCAGAAATTAACACAACATTGTAAATCAACTATACTTCCATTAAAAAAAAAAGAACAGAAGTACAAAATATAGCCACACTCTTCCCAATATGTAGTTGACTTTGTTATTTTCAAAATCATTGTTCCACACCCATAAATATCTATGAAGCAGAAACAGTATATTTTATTAATTTCTCTTTCTTCCCTATTTTATTTCACCCAATCTGACTTCTGTATGCAATGCTCTCCAAATTCCATGCTTGGTATCTGGTTCTATTTTAACCACCCATGTCCAGGGAACCCCCTTCTCGCCATGGCTGGGATGTTACTTTCCTTGAGTGAGATCACATGGACCCATCTGAAGAACTCATAAATAGGCAGCTGACCTGAACATCTCTGGGGCTTTCAAGTCACCCACCTACTCTAGGTTTTCCTGAGACTGACGGGGAACCACGGCAGGAAAACCAGGCATAGCAGATTCATGGTAGCAGGGAGAAATTTCTACCAAATCAAGACACTGTCAAAGATGGATGCCCATCAACTGATGAATGGGTGAACAATATGGTGTATCCGTGCAACGGAATATTATTTGGCCATAAAAAGCAATGAAGTTCTAATACATACAACCACAAGGATGGACTTTGAAAACATTATTCTGAGTGAAAGGAGTCAATCATTGAAAGGACAGAATAGTACGATGCCATTTACATGAAATGTCTCGACTGCGCAAATCCGTATAGACACAGAAAGTAGACCAGTAGCTGCCTAGGGCTGAGATGCATGGGGAAACTAGCACTGGAACTGAAGGAGGCACACTGTCCTCTTGGCAGGTCACGAAAATATTCTAAAATTGATGGCAGGGGCTTCCCTGGTGGCGCAGTGGTTGAGAGTCCGCCTGCAGATGCAGGGGACGCGGGTTGGTCCGGGAAGATCCCACATGCTGCAGAGCCGCTAGGCCTGTGAGCCATGGCCGGTGGGCCTGGGCGGCCTGGGCC
>NW_006775372.1:1089481-1105907 GCF_000442215.2 Lipotes vexillifer
GGACGTGGGTTCGCGCCCCGGCTGGGAGGATCCCACATGCCGCGGAGCGGCTGGGCCTGTGAGCCGTGGCCGCTGAGCCTGCGTGTCCGGAGCCTGTGCTCCATGGCGGGAGAGGCCACAGCAGTGAGAGGCCCGCGTGCCGCAAAAAAAAAAAAAAAATTGTTTAAAATTGATGGCAATGGAGGTGGCACAACTCTGTATATATTCTAGAAGCCACTAGACTCTATACTTTGAATGGGTGAATTGTACGACTAGTGAATTTTATCTCAATAAAGTTGTTACCATAAAAAATATATTGAAAGCAGCCTTTGAGACAAGGTAAGCAGAACACTGAAAGGAGAAATTGGTGATGTTACTCAGTCTCTGATTTTTTTTTTTTTCTGAAGCCAATGACTTGGTGTGCTAACACCTGCAAGATACACACCTGCAAGACTTATTAAAGATACTTATGGTGAGACATAAATGTCCACTGCTCTGCAGGGACTCTGGATCATCCACGCTCTAACTGCTACCCCAAGCAGAGCTGAACAATCCCATTTATTGTCTCGGACACCTATACACGAGAAGCCCTGGCACTGCTGCCCCGGGGAAGCTGTCTAACACGGATGGTGTGCGTCTTCCTTGACTTTTGCCATGCTACAAAATGAATCCATTTCACATGCTGAATATGTAAAACAGGAAATTCAGTCTTTTGTCAATGCATTTATTTTTCAGTCGCAATTTATAACGGTTTGCTTATTAATAAAATTAGTCAATGAAAAGGGATTTTGGTGGGACAAATGTAGACATTAGCAGATTGAGCAACGGTGACAGGCGCAATCTTACTGCAACATTAGTTTTCATAAATTTGAATTAAATGCTCCCAGGACAGCGGAAATAACCTCCGAAAACAAGAGTCCTTGGAAAGAAGTTGGAAGAACGCTGTTCTAATTGGCGCATTTGCCATTTACTTTTGAGTACCTCCATTTCGGTTTCCTTTTCTTTAAAAGGAGTCTGCTTCTGGTGTGCTGACCTCATTTTTAAACTCCAACTCTCCCTCTCTCCCTCCCTCCCTCCCTCTCTCCCTCTCTCTCTCTTGCTCTCTCTCTCTCTCTCTCTCTATATATATATATATATACATATATTATATATATATATATATATTATATAGTCAAAGGGTCCATTCCTGAGAGATGAAATAAAATATATATATACATATGTGTTCATATATTATACATGTGTATATATATTTTCTTATTTCATCTCTCAGGAATGGACCATTTGACCATAAAGCACAGAACAGAAAATTTTATAAAACATGATGTTTTGCTATCAGTAACCATACTCTTCATTTTAGCTGTAGAATTTTGTATCGAAAATTGGATTTATTCACACAGAATCAAAATGAACCCATCAATCATGCTTAATTTGACTACCATGAATTATACACCCCCTCTATACACACACACACACACACACACACACACACACACACGTTCACGTGTAACTTTTTTATTGGTCAAAATTTTTCAGAATCTCTGAATTTTGCCTTCTCTGTGCACATAACTTGAAGAAAGCATCTCTTGGGTCTGTTTCAGTTTTCTTCTCCCTCCTACTCTCACTCCCCTGCCTCTAGCTGTCTCCTTTGTTTTCTAAGGTTATACAGGAGACTCCTAAATGGTCTTGTTTTGGGGACTTCCCTGGCGGTCCAGTGGTTAAGACTCAGCGCTGCCACTGCAGGGGGCCCGGGTTTGATCCCTGGCCGTGGAACTAAGACGCTGCGTGCCACATGCCACAGCCAAAAAAAAGAAAGAAAGAAAATCAATTGTATTTCTAAATGGTCTCGTTTTCAGTCCTGCCTGGTCGAGCCCACCCTACCTTCCAGGGTCACATAAAGAAGCTCTTCTGAGACATGCACTTCACCGGGTCACATATTAGCTGAGACACCTTGCTCACTTCCCCGTTCTTTATGTCCAGGGACCAACACCCACGCCTGCAACTGGCCAGTTCTGCTCCAATTATGTAATCCCAGCCCTCTGAGCACCACTGTCCGGCTCACACTGTTTTCATTTTTCTGGAGCATTTTCCCCTGCTCCGAGACGTTTCCCCTGGGAGTGGTGGGGTTTCCATTCCTGATTGGGAGTAAAAAAACAAAACAAACAAAAAAGAACAAATCCCACCTAAATGCAAAGCTTGACTTTCAGCTGTTTCAGGAAGATTTTCCCATCATCCCACTGTCTCCCTCTACAGAAAACTCCATCCTGTATGGCCACCGTGCCCATTAGATATTTGCTACGTGGTGTTTTACAGTTAGCTGTCTTTCCAATTGACCTTTGGAAAGGTGAATTTCCATCCTGTCCTATGTGAAAGATCCATGACCAGTGATGCTTTTCATATATTATTTGCACTCCTTTTATTCATGCACAGAGTATGTGCTGCACCCACACCTGTCAATGTGACGGTGTAAACAGAGCCATCCCAGAGCTGAGTAAGAGGAATCGTTCACATAACTTTGGTGTCCTTGCAATGAAAGAAGAAAGCACGTTTGGGCACAAGACTAACATCACATTCAGGGAGGTCTAATTCCTCTGCAACTCCTTATGTGACAAAAGGGGGTCAAGTACCAAAACAGTGGCCTCACGTGACAGTTTTTTCTCCGTGTTGCACTGATATGTGAAAGTATTTTCATTCAGTGCTGCCAGGGATCTCTGGGAAGGGGAGTATTCCTTTTCTGTGCCTCCATAGCAAATTTTCTTTTTTGAAAAGATATATTTATTTATTTATTTGTCTGCGTTGGGTCTTTGTTGCTGCATGCAGGCTTTCTCTAATTGCGGCAAGCGGGGGCTACTCTTCATTGTGGTGCGCGGGCTTCTCGTTGCGGTGGCTTCTCTTGTTGTGGAGCATGGGCTCTAGATGCGCGGGATTCAGTAGTTGTGGCATGCGGGCTCAGTAGTTGTGGCTCCCAGGCTGTAGAGCACAGGCTCAGTAGTTGTGGCGCACGGGCTTAGTTGCTCTGTAGCATGTGGGATCTTCCCACACCAGGGCTCAAACCCGTGTTCCCTGCATTGGCAGGTGGATTCTTCACCACTGTGCCACCAGGGAAGTCCCCTCCATAGCAAATTAACACAAACTTAGCACCCTAAAAGGACAGCCACGTATTAGCTTGCGGTGTCTGTGGATGAGATTTCCTGGACTAACGTGGCTCAGCTGGTCCTCTCCTTTGAGTTTCACAAGAATACAAAGTGCAGGCAGGGCTCTGTTCTCTGTGGAAGCTCTTGCTGGGGACGCATTTCCAGACTCATTCGGGGGACGGGAGGAACACAGTTGTACGAATGAGGTCCCTGTTTCCCGGCAGGGTTCTCAGCTTCTAGGTGAGCTGAGAACGGACTGCCTAATACAAGATATTGTATTTGGAGGTCAGCTGATTAAATCTTAACTCCATCTGCAAGGTCTCTTCTCAGCAGTGTCTAGGTTAGTATTTAAGTGAATCAACAGGCAACATGACTCTTGAACACACGTCTTTTTAAGCTATGCAAAGATGGATACAGCTAAACCACCTCCAGAGACTCGAGAAAACCAAAATTTAACCATGGATGGCATGCGAACAGAAGCCACAACCAAGATGGGGTACATTGATCAGAAGGGTTGGGCCACGCGACCTCAGACTGAGAAGAAATGCACATCTATGGCCGTCTCCTCCAAGCTGGAGGGGGAAATACAGAAATCAGTTTGAGACAGTTGGTTGCACCTGTATCCCCAGCTGTTCAACTCTTCTTGAGGCATATCAAACTTCTCGCCATGTGATATGTTCTCTTATCTCCCAGTGTTTTCCTTTGCTTTTCTCTCCACCTGGGCTGTCCTTTCTCTTGAGATGTTCGTGGCGATCCCCATCTCATTCTTCCAAACCAAGGTGGTCCTCCCTTTTCCGAGACCCCTTTGCTGGTCCTCTCTGGGCAGAGTGTGCCACATCACCTGCAGTGTCACCCTGCCATGAGATCCCCACTTCTTTTACGTGTAACATGTGCGCTGGCCCTTTGTGCCTGCCTCTCTCCCCTACGTGACTGTAGCTCCCTTCTCTTTATTTCCATATAGATTTTCGTTGGTTTTTGAGATATGGGAGTCACTAAATCAATATTTGTAGAATGACGTGTTATTATTATCCATTAGGGAGCAGGCTGGTAATAAATCGTGCTGTTGAACCACAGTGGTGAAGAGCACATGTAATTATTATGTTGGACCTTTGGTGGTCTCATAATAAACCAAAAGTTTAACCCATTTCTTTAGGGATAAACGATTTTGTGGGTAACAATAGCAGAAGAATACAATTTAATTTAAATATTTATGGTATATTAACGTGCTAAGTCTAAGTAGGCAAAAGAGGAATGCTGGAGAAAGCCACAAGTTGACTCCAGGGGGAAATAAAAACCAACTTGCGCTCTGCAGAGTTGCAGCTAATTTGCTGTAACAAATACAATCACTTGGTGACAACTCCAAGAACAAAGGATACTGCCACTGGAGTCTTAGACCTTTAAGAGGTGAGGAGATTACAATACACTCGACCACTGAGGCTGTGCGGGGAAATCAGATTTTAGAAACTCTCCCTGTAGTCAACTCAGGTCGTTTTGAATCAGGTCTTTGACAAGAGTATTTTACCCAGAGGAGGTGCTTACCACTGCACAAAAGCATTTTAAGTACCTTCACGTCCACTTTATATATTGGCCTTTGGTCCCCTTTGTACCTGCCTAAAGTATGAGGAGGAAACATCCATGATTTCAGCACTAAAGCAGTCAAGAGCTTGCCTACTCATTAGTTAGTTTAAGGGCTCCATCAACCATGGGTACCAGGTACGATTACTGTTGAATGATAAAGATTATATAGGTGCGTGTTTATTTTCTGCCGATGCTATAAGAAATTACAGCAAACTCAGTAGCTTATAGCAAGCCCCACTGCTTTTTTGAAAATTTATTTTATTGAAGTATAGCTGACTTCCAATGTCGTGTTAGTTTCTGCTGTACAGCAAAGTGACTCAGTTACACGTATATATACATTCTTGTTCATCTTCTTTCCCATTATGGTTTATCACAGGATATTGAATATAGTTCCTTGTGCTATACAGTACGACCTTGTTGTCTATCCATCCTATATATAATAGTTTGCATCTGCTAATCCCAAAGTCCCAAACCATCCCTCCCCCGCCTTGACAATCACAAGTCTGTTCTCTCTGTGAGTCTGTTTCTGTTTCATAGATATGTTCACCTGTGTCATATTTTAGATTCTACCTGTGATATCATATGGTATTTGTCTTTCTCTGTTTGGCTTACTTGACTTAGTACGATAATCTCTCTGTCCATCCATGTTGCTGCAAATGGCAATATTTTGTTCTTTTTTATGGCTGAGTAGTATTCCTCTCTCTGTGTGTGTGTGTGTGTGTGTGTGTGCGCGCGCGCGCGCACGTGCGTGCGCATATCGCATTTTCTTTATCCATTCATCTGTCAATAGAGACTTAGGTTGTTTCCATGTCTTGTAAGCCCCATTTCTTATCTCACAGTTCATCTGTCAATGGAGACTTAGGTTGTTTCCATGTCTTGTAAGCCCCATTTCTTATCTCACAGTTCTGTAACCAGGAAGGACAGCTGGTTCAACTGGGTTCCCTGCTCTGGGATCACCCGAGGCTGAAATCAGGGTGGTAGCCAGATCGGCTTCTTATCTGGAGGTTCTGGAGGAAAATTCGTTTTGAAGCTCAGGCAGGTTGCTGGCTAAATGCAGGTCCTTGTGTGGAACTGAGGTCCCCTTTCCTCACTGGCTATCGGCCTAGAGTTGTTCTCCAACTCTGGACCCATCCCACCCCCCACCCCCCATTCCTTGACTCATAACCCGTGTCCTCCATCTCCAAAGCCAGCCACTGCTGACCTACCCAGGGTGCTTCATGCTTCAAATCTCCCTGCCTTTTCTTCTTTTCTTCTGCTGCATTTCTCTGAACACAGCCAGGAGTGGTTCTCACTAGACTGAGCTACTCAGACAATCTAGGATAATCAGTCCATCTCCAATAGAAATGTGTTGTCTCACAGTCCTAGAGGCTGGAAGTCCAAGTTCAAGGCCTCACTCCTTGGCGTGTAGATGGCTCTCTCCTCCCTGTGTCCTCACACGGTCATCCCTGTGTGTGTGTCTGTGTCCTAATCTCCTCTTGTTATAAGGACACTAGTCCTGTGGGATCAGGACCCACCCTAGTGACCTCATTGTACCTTAGTTCCCTCTCTAAAGACCCCATCTCCAAACACAGTCACATTCTGAGGTCCTGGGGGTGAGAATTTCAACCTGTGAATTTGATGGGTTGTGGGGACACAGCTGAGATGACAACAGCCCATGGAACATAACATACCCAGAGGTCCCATGGATTAAGACGTGGACACTGGCGGCGGTGGGGTAATATCCAGCCTCCCACAGAGCTGAACTCTTGACAACCAGCAAACAATTAGGTATACAGTGAGATGTAAAACCTAAGAATTCCTGACATGGTTCTGAAAATAACAGTACAAGTTTTCACGGACAGCTTCATGATACACAAGACGACCTCGTGGTCTGGACCTCCTAATAGAAGGGCACCCCGACATTTACGTGGGCTAACTTGCCAGTTCGGCGCTGGCTCATAATGGAACCGGTCAACTATGACCTTGGATATCTTGATATACATAAAAACCCCTTTGTGTCATTATGCTTAGTTTTAAATAATCTAAGTTTCACGTTACTATTCAGGTTGATACCATCTGGTAAAGAGATCCCTGTGTCCGATACGGCAGCTCTAGCTAGCTGGGACAATTTAAGCTAAAATGGGGATTCGCTACCATTAAAGGCTGAAATTCAGTTCCTCAGAGGTACCCAGCCACCTTTCAAGAGCTCCAGAGCACGTGTGCCCGGTGGCTTTAACCCTGGGCAACAGATATAGAACATTTCCAGCACCACAGTCAGTCCTGTTGGACGGCCCTCGTCTAGACAGTAATATTATGATTTTTTTCATCATGTGATTCCCTCAAGGTTATGTAACGTGATTAAGGGTATTATAATCGATATGTTGATATCTTATTAGGGCAATATTTATGATGACTAATTTGCACAAAGGAATAATTATCTACTAAATACAGACTAAAGAGACGAAGGCTGCCATTTATGTTGAGGATGCCAGCCAATAAGGAAAGGTAATTGCCGAAGACAGATCCGTCTGTCTCCTGCATTTGGTTCCACGTTCTGACAGATTTCCAGAAACGTCAGGCCGGGTTTCATCACTGATAATGGATTATGCCATGCAGACTCCCAAACTCTTGGTTTCCAGGTGATTGCTTTCAGACGTGATCTTCCTTGAAAACAAAGTTCACGTAAGAGCTGGAAAACTGTGAAAATCACCTCCTGATGCAGACACAGGCAGGGCTTTCAATAAACAGAAAAAACTTTCCTTCAGAGCACGTTAGCACAGCCTTGGGCTTTTACTATTTACTCGGTGGCCAAGAGCTGCGAACCACCATGAAAGCCCTTCAATTTCATTTATGTACAGACACCTTTAAATGCTTAAATACACTGTTTGTTTGTTTGTTTGAATTCACATACCCAACAGAGGCTTTAGAACAATTTTTAAAGTTGGACACCTCTTTAAAACAAAGGGCGTTTTTGTACAAGTCCTGGTGGTAATGTGTGGATTTGCCTTGGATATCCAGAAATTCGTATTACTTGAGTACAAACACAGCAGTGGGGCTCGGAGGAGAGGCCGTTTGTATTGATCTATGCAATGTCGGCAGCTTATGGTCTGATAAACATCTGTGTGCCTGGGTGTTTGGTGAACTCACTGCTGGTATTTATAAAGTACCGTCCAAACGTACAGGCGTGTACCTAGCTCCCTGGATGCACTCACCCTATGTGCACAAACCTGGTGGAGCGGGATCTTCTGCTCCATCTGAATGGGAAGTCCTGGTCCATTGTGATTCTGCCAGCCTCCCTTACTAGACAAATACAGCACTGAAGCATCTTACCAAACTCCAAATTCTCTCAACACCAGGAGATCCCTGACTCCACAAACTCAAGCCCAAGTGAGTTACCCCTCTGTTTCCAGAGGCGTAGAACAAAGCTCCAAAATTAGAACTCCAGGACCTCAGATCCTAACACCACTGTCTCTCTGTTGTGTGGTGTTCAGTAAACCATCTAACTACTCTGAGCATCTGATAAAAACTATAGGTACAAACACCTATCAAGCAGGGTCCTTGGGAGTACTAGACAGTGAGACTAAAACACCAAGGATGCCTGCTCAGAACATACTACAACCCATGGTAGGGGTCAAAGGACATTCTCTGTCAAACACCAGAAAGTAAGTATTTTAGGCTTTGCGGGCCATTCCATTTCTGTTGTTGAGTACTCCGCTCTGCTATTGCAGTGTTGATGCAGCTACAGACATCCCGTCCACAAACAGCTACAGTTGTGTTTGCCTTCTTGGGGGGGGGGGGGGGGTGTCCAAAGCGAAGTTCTGTGGGGATCATCTGGAATCAAGACTAGAGCTTCCCTGGTGGCGCAGTGGTTGGGAGTCCGCCTGCCGATGCAGGGGACGCGGGGTCGTGGCCCGGTCCGGGAGGATCCCACATGCCGCGGAGCGGCTGGGCCCGTGAACCATGGCCGCTGAGCCTGTGCGTCCGGAGCCTGCGCTCCGCAACGGGAGAGGCCACGACAGTGAGAGGCCCGCGTACCGCAAAAAAAAAAAAAAAAGACTAAATCCTGGAATGTCTTTGGTCCACAGATCATGCGCATTCCTTGTACACACCACACGAAAAGAATCCGTCCAGGATACGTACGATGATGGTGACTTAGTAACATCCTTGACACGATGACAATAATGGCTGTGATAATGCTGACTGAGCTCCTGATACTTGCCAGACGTGTAATCTTCCCAACACGATGAAGGAGATGTAAGAGCATCTCCATTTTACAAGCTCATGAAATGAGAGGGAGACAGAGGTGGTCTGTGGACGTGTTGAGTGGTCATGTCAAGAGCCCAAGCGCTGAAGCCCTTGCACAACGCCGCGGGTTAGTCAACCCTGGCTCGGACTAAACTGCCCGGTGTGGGGACAAACAACAGGCACATGGGCGTCGTAACCTCTCATCAAACGTACTTCCTGGTCCTTCACTCACTGCCATGTGACCCTGGACACGAACTTTACTATCCGGTGTCTCTATTTCTTTTACTGTAAAAGTGACAATGCAGTAACAGTATGTACCTCGTAGGGCTAGACGTGGTTAAGTTTTTAAAATGCTCATAAAAATCACTGCCCATGGTCGGTGCTTATAAATATTAGCTACTAGAAAGTGGTTGGATGCATGTGTCTGCAGCTTGGTGAGAAGCAAGGACCAGGGATCTAAATTTGGCTGTCAGCCCAGAGAGATGCTATGTAAGGCCATTAGCCTGGGTGATAACTCCTCTGGTAAAGGGGTAAACAGTTTCTCCGTTTGTTAAAGAAAAAAGAAAAAAAAAAAAAAATGGAAGAGTGACTCTGTGGGAAAAAGGAGAAACACAAGGCTTAAAACCATAAAGCTGGGGCGCAGAGAATCAAGCCTTTTCCACCGGAATGTCTTGTCTGGGAATGGAACGAGCGATCTCTCTCCACGGCTCTACCTCATTTAACGTGTGTGAACCATGGTCCCTCTCTCTAGTATCTGGGTTTCCTAAGGCTCCTGTCACAAATTACCGCAAAATCAAGGTGTGGGCAGGGTTGGCTCCTCCTGGCGGCTCTGAGAGAGAATCTGTACCATGTTTCTCCCCCAGCTTCTGGCGGCTGCTGTCCATCTTTGATGTTCCTTGGCCCGTAGCTGCATCAATCCAACCTCTGTCTCCAGCTCCACGTGGACTTCTCCTCTCTGTCTCTGTATCCAAGTCTCCCTCTAATTTCTCTTTTGAAGATACTGCTCATTGGACCAAGGACCGACCCTACCCAGTGTTATTTCACCTTAATTACATCTGCAAAGACCCTACCTCCCCAGAAGGATATATTTGCAGGTTAGGACTTGAACATTTTGGTTGGGGGGCCGGGGTGGGGGGACACAATTCAACCAGTGCACCTGGTAATCACCAGCTGAGATCATGTTTCTAGAAAACATGAACAAATGGTATAAACATGGACCCTAAATCTGTAACATCAAGCCCCAGTTTATCACCAAGTGAACATATTCACACCTGGTACTGGAAGGTCTAGTTCTCGGCAGTTAAGTGAAGAAAATAGGCGACAGCTAAGATGTGGAGTTAGACCTTCTCATACTGGAGGGCCAGGGAGGTGCAGACCCGGCTGCCTGCCTGGCTGGGAGGAAATGGGAGGTGTGCAGAAGAGGGTCATTCATCAGTATCACCGAAGAGCACAGGAGGGCAGCCAGTGGACAACGTGCATGCTGGGCGTTAGCAGGGCCACAGGCAATAGCCCATGTCTAAGACCCAAACTTGGCTGTCATGAGTAAAATGGAAAGATCAAGGCAGGACCCCTGTCTTGATGGGTCCAGGGTTCTAAGGAAAGCAGAGAGGGCTCGGGCAAAGGTAATGGTCTCTGGGCTTGGAGCACAGGTGGGGACCCTGTCTTGGGCCAAAAGCCAGTTATCAAAGCAGGAACAGTAGTCACAAAGGATGACAAGACTGAGTTAGAAGGTGAAGTCTTTCAAATCTTTCTACCTAAAGTGGAAACTGAAGCACAAGGTGATGAGAAGGAAAAGTAACGAACAATTGAACGTGCAAAGTCAAGGGCAGCCACATGGCAGGGCTAAGTGTTGGAGAGACTGGGGATAAATGTGGCTTTCCAAGTCTTCCTTTTATCACCCAAAGTCCCTGGGAAAGTCTTCTCTGGAGCTTTCCTGACATTCTGAGAGTCAGAAGACCATGACCCGCCCTTTGTCTTGGGCCCTTGAATATCAATATCCTGATGTCAACCTGCAAATCAGTGTGGAAAATAAGGGCACAGCATAAGTTCTTGAAAGCAACGCTCTAAAAATAAAATGCAATGGAAACTCATGTTTTAAACATGGATGGCTCTGGCACCATGGCAGTCCTTTGATATAGATGTTTTGCTGTAGGCTGAATTAATTAATTAATTTGCATCAGGCCTCCGAACTCAAAGTGCTTCTTTCTAAACTCATATGCATTTCCACAAACAAGTCTGCGAAACAGGAGGCAAAGTAGGACAGCGAGCCCCGCCTTGTTTAGAACCTGCTAGATGGCTTCAGTTCGGCAATCCGTATACCAAATCTTTTGACACAGCGGATCTTAATGCTTCATTGAAACATTTATTTGTCACTGGGAGGGATCCAGAATTCAATACTGAATACCCCTTCAAGATATTTATTTTACACTGTGGATACACTTGACGTATGGTGGTGCAGAAATTTCTTTTCGACTTTGTTGTACGACAAATTTGTGGATGTGCAAGGTCATTGTGATTAGTTATCACTGATGAGAATGTGGATTTTTATTCAAAGTTTTATTCTTTATACTACGCCAGATGGTCATGATATGGAGATGAATATTACCGAAACCCTTATCCTCAAGAGGCTTAAAGACAGAGATGGGAAACACACTAAGAAATATTTACACAGTATGGTTTAGACCAGGGATCTGCAGGCTGTGGCCTGCAGGCCATATTCAGCCTGCAACCTGTTCTGTATGGCCTGTAAGGTAAGAATTTTTGAAACTAAAGCCTGGTTCTTTGAGAAGATAATGTTGATAAACTTTTAGCCAGCCTCATCAAGAAAAAAAGGGAAAGGGCCCAAATCAATAAAATCAGACATGAAAATGGAGAAGTTACAACTGACACCACAGAAATATAAAGGATCATAAGAGACTACTATGAACAACTATATACCAAAAAATGGACAATCTAGAAGAAATGGAAAAATTCTTAGAAAGGTACAATCTCCCAAAACTGAACCAGGAAGAATCAGAAAATATGAACAGACCAATTAACAGTAACGAAATTGAATCAATAATTTATTTTTCATTTTTTTAGCAGCACTGCACAGCTTGCAGGATCTTAGTCCCACCAACCAGGGACTGAACCTGTGTCCCCTGCAGTGGAAGCACAGAGTGCAAACCACTGGACCGCCGGGAAGTCCCAAGAATCAGTAATTTAAAAACTTGCAAGAAACAAAAGTCCAGGACCAGATGGCTTCACAGATGAATTCTACCAAACATTTAAAGAATTAACACCTATCCATCTCAAACTATTCTAGAAACTTGCACGGCAGGGAACTCTTCTGAACTCATTCTATGAGGCCAGCATCAGCCTGATACCAAAACCAGACAATGATACCACAAAAAAAGAAAATTACAAGGCAATATCACTGATAAACACAGATGCAAAAATCCTCAACAAAATATTAGCAAACCAAATCCAACAGTACATTAAAAGAATCATACACCATGATCAAGTGGGATTTATCCCAGGGATGCAAGGATTTTTCTGTATCTCCACACCAATCAATGTGATACACCACATTAATAAATTGAAGAATAACCATATAATCATCTCAAAAGATGCAGGAAAAGCTTTTGATTAAATTCAGCATCCATTCATGATAAAATCTCTCCTCCTGGAGAGGGAATATAACTCAACATAGTAAAGGACATGTATGACAAACCTACAGCCAGCATCATACTCAACGGTGAAAAGCTGGAAGCATTTCCTGTAAGATGAGGTACAAGACAAGGATGCCCACTGTTGCCACTATTACTCAACATAGTTTTGGAGGTTCTAGCCACAGCAATCAGAGAAGAAAAAGAAATAAAATTAATCCAAATTGGAAAGGAAGAAGTAAAGCTGTCACTCTTTGCAGATGACAGGATACTATACATAGAGAATCCTCAAGATGCGACCAGAAAACTATTAGAACTCATGAATGAATTCAGTAAAGTTGCAGGACACAAAATTAATGCACAAAAATCTGTTGCATTTCTATAGATTAACAACGAACTATCAGAAAGAGAAACATCACATCAAAAAGAATAATGTACCTGGGAATAAACCTACCTAAGGAGGTAAAAGACTTGTACTTAAAATATTTTTAATAGTTTGAAAAAGACTGAAAGAAAAATAGTTTTGTGACGTGTGAAAATTATATGAAACTCTACTCTCACGACACAATGTGCAATCGTAATCTGTGGTATTTACTCAAAGGCGTTGAAAACTTAAGTCCACACACACACAAACACCGTACATGGATGTTTGTAGCAAATTTATTCATAATTGCCAAAACATGAAAGCAATCCAGATGTCCTTCAGTAGATGAATGGATAAACTAGAACATCCAGACAATGGAATATTACTCAGCACTAAAAAGAAATGAGCTATCAAGCCATGAAAAGACATGGAGGAATCTAAATGTGTATCAGGAAGTGAAAGAAAATCTCAAAAGGCTGCACAATGAATATGATTCCAACTCTATGACATTCTGGAAAAGGCAAAACTACAGAGACAGTGAAAGATCAGTGATTGTCAGGGGCTTGGGGGGAGGGATGAACAGGTGGAGCACAGGAGAATTTTAGGGCAGTGAAACTACTCTGCATGATGTTATAAGGATGGATACATGTCATCATACACTTGTCCAAACCCACAGAATAAATGACACCAAGAATGAACCCTAATGTAAACTACGGGCTTTGGGTGATGATGTGTCAATGAAGGTTCATTAATTCTAACAAATGTACCATCTGATGGGAGATGCTGATAATGGGGGAGGCTGTGCACATGTGACGGCACGGGGTGTACAAAAAATCTCTACACCTTTCATTCAATTCTGCTGTGAATCTAAACACTCTCTGAAAAGTGGCTATTAAAAACTGTATGATCGGGGTTTCCCTGGTGGCACGGTGGTTAAGACTCTGCCTGCCAACACAGGGGACATGGGTTCGAGCCCTGGTCTGGGAAGATCCCTCATGCCACGGAGCAACTAAGCCTGTGAGCCACAACTACTGAGCCCGTGTGCCACCACTACTGAGCCTAAACTCTAGAGCCCATGAGCCACAACCAGTGAGCCCACATGCCTCAACTACTGAAGCCTGCACGCCTAGAGCCCATGGTCCACAACAAGAGAAGCCATCGCAATGAGAAGCCCTCACACCACAATGAAGAGTAGCCCCCGCTCGCCGAAACCCCACACACAGCAATGAAGACCCAACACAGCCAAAAATAAATAAATAAAATAAACTTATAAAACAAACTTATAAAAACAAAACAAAGGGCTTCCCTGGTGGCACAGTGGTTGAGAGTCCGCCTGCCGATGCAGGGGACACGGGTTCGTGCCCTGGTCCGGGAAGATCCCACATGCCGCGGAGCAGCTAGGCCCGTGAGCCATGGCCGCTGAGCCTGTGCGTCCAGAGCCTGTGCTCCGCAACGGGAGAGGCCACAACAGTGAGAGGCCCGCGTACCGCAAAACAAACAAACAAACAAACAAACAAAAAAACTGTATGATCCATCCATATCTCTGCAAATGACCCAATTTCGTTCCTTTTTATAGCTGAGTAATATTCCATTGTATATATGGACCTACAGACTGTCATACAGAGTGAAGTAAGTCAGAAAGAGAAAAACAAATATCATATATTAATGCATATATGTGGAGTCTAGAAAAATGGTACGGATGATCTTATCTGCAAAGCAGAAACAGAGACACAGACATAAAGAACAAATGTATGGATACCAAGGAGGAAAGGGGTGGGTGGGATGAATTGGGAGATTGGGATTGACATATATACATGATCGATACTATGTCTAAAATAGATAACTAATGAGAACCTACTGTATAGCACAGGGAACTCTACTCAGTGCTCTGTGGTGACCTAAATGGGAAGGAAATCCAAAAAAGAGGGATATAGGTGTACATATAGCTGATTCTCTTTGCTATAGAAACACAACAGTAAAAACACAACACTGTAAAGCAACTGTACGCCAATAAAAATTAAGAAAAAAACTATATGAAACTCAAATATCAGTGTCTGTAAATAAAGTTTAATTGGGATATAATCACAGTGATTCATTTATACATCACCTGTGGCTGCTTTTGAGCTACAGTGGCAGAGTCAAGCATCTGACACAGAAACCACACGACCTGCAAAGTTAAAAAACTCTAAAAGATATAGTACACCTGCAGGTGTCTGTCAACTTGCACACCTAAGTACAAGTCACTGTCCAACTGTCTCTAGAATAGACCTGTTAGGAAGGCTCACACCAGAGACTTAAAAAAAAAATGAGTAAGTTCCTTATGCCAAATGGTAATGAAAATGTTTCAAGGAAGCTGAAAGGCACACCTATGTTCCCCTCTTTGAGGCGTGAGCAGTTAAAAGGCATCCAACCGGATGTCAAGCACTGCAGCATCTACTTGTCCAACAAGGCAGGACCAAGACGTGCAACCCAACTGCAGAGAAATATACTGGGCTTCTCCACGGTCCGATGCAGAAAGAATATATTGAACCACAATTAATGGATGACTAGATTCCCTACGCTGCTCCCAAAGATGACGAATGATGGTTTGATTCCCCAGTTGGAGTTACTTACGGGTGCAAAGCTAATCAGGGCCTCAGGACCAGGGTCTCGCTGCCTGCTCCTTGCTCAGGTGGCCAAATTTCTTTCTAGATGAGAAATGCATGTGCCAAGAAGCATAAAGCGCACAGGTGTGAAAGGCACCTTGCTACACTGGCTCTCTTGGAGGATATCCTCGGGGGTCCCAGCTCAGTCCTCCACGTGTCCTTGACTTTGGGTGCAAGTGCTTACGTGGCTCTGTAGTAAGGGGCTGGCAGGCACCATCAAGGGGGAGGTATTTCCTTCTGCGACTTTGACAAAAACAGGAATGACCTTAATTTGACATTTATAAACCACAGCAACTGGCTACCAATGGCTTAGTCACGCAGTCAGCTCGGCAGAGGTCAACTAAATGGACCACACCAAACGGACATGTTTTGGAGACAGAAGGGATGCTGTTTCGCCCAAAATTTGTGTATCCTTATATCCAGGACGGACGTCTTTCCAAAGCAGAGGCGCTTTTTAGAAGACAACTTCAGCAGGTAGTTACTGCAATTGGCTGGGAGGGGAAAGCAAGGAATTGGAAGCAAATGCTTTCTACTTAAAAAAAAAAAAAAAAATCCAGCCCCTCCCAAATGCCCTTGTATCATTATTGAGAAAAGGTGAAATTTATATTTTGATTATGTGAATGCTCCCCAAAATGGGATGCCATTGTTATCCATAAGCTACAAAAGCTCTGTCTTATCTCCCTTACTGAACAGGCAAAGCAAAAGTCCAAATGTGATTTTGGTTCATGTATTTTTCTTTAATGACAAAAGCAAAATGGGGGGAAATGTGTGTGGTGATAAGGTAGCAGCCTCCTGCGAAGTTCCTGCCACGCGGGAGGCCTGTGGTTAACAGGCGGCCTTCCTCTCGCTCTTTCCCTC
>NW_006775372.1:1105917-1114244 GCF_000442215.2 Lipotes vexillifer
TCTTTCCCTCCAGCAATTCTTCCTGCTATGCTGTCCACCTCCCTGCCCACTCTGTGCTTTTGTCCCTGCTGGGTTCCTGGCAGCTCCTCTGCGTACGTACAGTCATTGCTTTATTCAGTAGCCACAAAAACGGTATACCCTGCGTTAGTGGGTAAAGCAGTTACATTCCTAATCAAATAAAATGAATGAGCTCAGGAAATAGACTAGATAATTTCTTGTTAAGAGCAAGCATCCCTTTGAAAAAGACCATAACATGTCTCCAGTTTTGTATGCCAAATGGGTCCCTGAATGAGTCTAACCCATTTAGCTATTTTTCTAAAAGTGACAGGTAATGCTTCTCCAAATAATTCAATTTATGGGGGTGGGGAAAGAAACTTAAATCATCTGAACAAGTGTATCAAGCGTATTCCTTCAGATCTGTTGGAATGTTCAAATCCAAAGCATATTCTTGTTTTCCTGGAAGGAGACCTGGAGATTTGTTACGCATTCAGTCAATTTTAGCACCGTTCACCTGCAAGGCTGAAATCAATTCTTCATCCTTTGTGTAAGTTGTACTAAGTTTCTCCTCCAAATATCAAATATTTTCCAACAAGCCTTTGCACAAGGAAATCGTAATACCTATAAATCCTCGTCTCTAAGAAGGCACTGGGATTTTACCTGCTCTGCAATTTAAGACTTGTGGGCCATCTCCATTAGAGATGAGTTATTCTAAATAGGACCCAGGCAGTTAATCAGTTGCCATTAAACAGGAGTCAACTATACTGTGCTGGACTGCAGAAGTGCAGAGTTTCATACTGACCAATAAACTCTGCTAAATCCACTCTGTAGACTGTTGATGCAGTATGTGTTCATCAGTGCACAGAGCCCCTTGTAATATTTTCATTACAATATTCACAAGCAAAAGGTTTTCATTTAATACCACCTTGGAATATTTGTCTGAATGTCAGAGAGAGATCAGAACACTCCGAGGAGACCCATTCCTAAAGGCACACGTGGGCAGGAGGTAATACGTCATTCCTACAGCGAACATTCCAATTGCTGTCTTTGGACTTTATGCTTTATTTGCTGGTGAGGAAATGCCTCTTTAACTATATTTAAATGGAGGCTGCATGAATATTTTAAATGATGGTACCAACCAAAGGAACATTTTCCTTATGGAATGAGCAACAGAGAAATTCTCCACTCGACTTTCTCGGTAGGGTGTCAAAAGCCGTAAGCCCCTTCTCTTGAAACGCTGGTATTCAACATGCTAGTTGTTAAAATAAATAGATTGGGAATAAATAGCCTAATCCTAGTTTTTTATACTACTGCATTAAAGAGACTATTAGATAGGCCCACCAAATATGGAAAGCTATCACCTAAACACTGAAACGAATTTAGCAGAATGACCACGATGATGAATAGCCTACTCTTGGAATTTTTATGCGCTGCCTCCTCACAACCCCCACGCCAATGGATTGCGACAATTATCTCTGCTTTGCAAATAAGGAACTGAGCCATAGAGGTGTCAAATAATTGCTTGGAATTCAAACATAAGTAAGGCAAGGAAATGGGTTATGAACCCAGGTGTGCCTAGTGGGCATGAACTCCTAACCACACCCCAAATTGTAGAGCATGACAATATTAGGGGTTTTGTAAAAATAACTACGGTAAACATTTAATAAGTACCTGCTGTATACAAAAACACAGGGGAAAAGATTGTGCATCTATGGGCAAGACAGAAACCCTCCCCTTTTTTTTTTGCTTTTTAATATTTATTTATTTATTTGTGCTGGGTCTTAGTTGTGGCAGGCGGGCTCCTTAGTTGCAGCACATGGGCTCCTTAGTTGTGGCATGCGAACTCTTAGTTGCGGCATGCATGTGGGATCCAATTCCCCGACCAGGGATCGAACCCGGGCCCCCTGCATTGGAAGCATGGCGTCTTAACCCCTGCGCCACCAAGGAAGTCCCACAGAACCCCTCTGAAAGCTTATGATGCATGGGAGAGAGAAATGAAATCAAATACTTGTAGGATACAATTTTGGTCAGTAAGAAAAAACATGTAATTTAACTAGGATACACATTCTCAAAGGATTAACTTTAACTATTTTTTGTGTTTGTTTTAAATGAGACTATCATAATCCTGCATCTATAATATCGATGAAATTTTTATACTTCTATTTCACTGTATATAAAGTTTAATTACAAAGGGCTCTTTAAATTCATAGGTGACAAATCTTATCCTAACTTAAAATTCCTCTCTCTTGTATTAAGATCTGGGATTAAAGCCATTACAAAAACAAAACAAAAACAAAAAAAAACCTCTCCAGAATTGGCCAGCATCTCTCTTGGGCATTTTTCTGAAATTTACACAGCTGCCAATCAACTCTACTAATAGATATTTTAGCATCAGAAAGAAAACTGGACTAAGAGTCCGAAGACAGGGAAAAATACTTAATATACTACTTGTAGTATTTTAATAAAAATATTACTTGACTCCGGTTTGATCGATATGCAAACAGAAATTATAGTACCTTAGCATTTAGTTCACAGGATACACATAATCAAAGGCAGCATTTGTGAAAGTAATCTGCTAATTATAGACAGTCAAATTGACACATGAAATTAACCATCACACTGAGGATGAAGCTTTTATTTCACACACCTGTGTGTCCCCTCACCGGGAGCCTACAACCTGGAAAAACACAACTGGCCAACAAACGTTTGCTAAATCAGTGAATACATTTCAGCATCCTCCTTCTCTAAGAAGTTTGCTTCCGATGCTTCAAGATTTTTCTCCAACGCAAAAGCACTGTGCCTACCTCACGCTGAATCTTAATATATTGTAGTTATTCCTGCCCTGCCACTAGGTTCATCCGTACTGTTGTTCTAGATTCCATACATGTGCATTAGCATACGGTATTTGTTTTTCTGTTTCTGACTTACTTCACTCTGCATAACAGACTCTAGGTCCATCCACCGCACTACAAATAACTCAGTTTCATTCTTTTTTATGGCTGAGTAATATTCCATTGTACATATGTGCCACATCTTCTTTATCCATTCATCTGTCGATGGACATTTAGGTTGTTTCCACATCCTGGCTATTGTAAACAGTGTCGCAATGAACATTGCAGTACACGTATCTTTTTGAATTATGTTTTAAAGACGCAGACATAGAGAATGGACTTGAGGACACGGGGTGGGGGGGAAGGGTAAGCTGGGATGAAGTGAGAGAGTGGCATGGACATATATACACTAGCTAGTGGGAAGCAGCCGCATAGCACAGGGAGATCAGCTCGATGCTTTGTGACCACCTAGAGGGGTGGGATAGGGAGGGTGCGAGGGAGATGCAAAAGGGAGGGGATATGGGGATATATGTATACGTATAACTGATCTACTTTGTTACAGAGCAGAAACTAACACAACATTGTAAAGCAACTATACTCCAATAAAGATATAGAAAAACAAAAATAAAATTTAAAAAATCATGGAAAAAATATATATATTGTAGTCATCACTTCACTCCCATTTCTTGCCTGTTTGTCAGTCTCAACTTGTACATCAATTTTACTGACAATGTCTTGCAGACAGAAATTAGAGCCATGATATTCACATCCAGTAAGGGAACCCAGGGAAAGGTGTGGTACCCAGTGAAGGCTGCACCGATGTTGATGCTGACGCTGATGCTGGCAGTGATGCCGCCGGTTATGATGAGGTGGATGAGGCTGACCACCACCAAGCAGTCACCCTACATTCAAAACCAAAGATGATGGGCTTCCCTGGTGGCGCAGTGGTTGAGAGTCCGCCGCCTGCCGATGTAGGCGACGCGGGTTCGTGCCCCGGTCCGGGAAGATCCCATGTGCCGCGGAGCGGCTGGGGCCGTGAGCCATGGCCGCTGAGCCTGCGCGTCCGGAGCCTGTGCTCCGCAACGGGAGAGGCCGAAAAAAAAAAAAAAAAAACCAAAGCTGAGGTCACCGACTGGCTGACTTCTTTACCAGAGATGGGCTCGCCTATTGAGGTCTGTTTCTAAGCATGGTGGGGGGAAAGTCATCATGACCAATTCCAATTTTCTCAATTTCTGGAACAACAATAGTTGGACTGTTTGATCACCATCAGATGGTGTCCTGGTTGGAGCTTAAGCATCACATAGAAAAAGCAACCTAAGCATTGCCATACACATCTGGAACTAGTGTATAAAAGGAGATTCAAACACTGGAGTTTTAAAAATGTCATTTATGTTGCTGGCCTCCACAGCGTAAAGTATTGATAAATAGTATTTTTATTAGTCCTGCTCTTTTATCTTTAGTCAGGAACTGAGTTAGGGAGAGTTAGTGGTCCTGCAGTAACTGTGGTAAAATATGGATATTATCATTTAAACTGACTTCTTGCTGCTAATATGTCACTAAATCCTGTAGCTACATATTTAAACATTAATTAGTACACAGAGGTTCAATGATTGCATAATGACAAGCTTCTACCCCCACTGCCCCTGATTTTTTTAAACACAGAATTAAAGGGAGAAATCTTTAGGGTGGATAACCACTGAAGGATGTAATAGTAGGTCAGAAACAGATTAAATGTCATTAGAACCAAATGTTACTAGAGGCAAAATCCTTCGCGATGATGGAATAATTTTAGAAAAACAAACCTGGTAGTATGCACTCGTTTGAGATTAAAGATATGAATGGGTATGTGTAGGGATTTGTGACCAATATAACCAGCACTATTACAAATTTACAGGAGGTAACAAGTTACTTTCAAAAACTGCAAGGTTGAGTGTGAATCTGGGGAAGAATGTAATTATTAGCTATTCTGCAAAATGTACTATCTCCGCAAATAAAATACAATGTTATTCATGTTCTATTTTTAGTCCTCCATGTCTGCACTTGCTATGGGGTAATAATTACCTGAAGCCTGGCTTGATTTATCTTTCACCCCCTCATTTAAGTCTGACCTATCTTTTCCTCTTCCTTCACTTTCTTTTCCTGCTTTGTTCCATCCGTAAGGTGGAAGGACCCTTCACATAAGAAAGGCTGCAGCTTCTTTTACACAGAGGGATGCCCCATCTGAGTACCTTGGATTTCTTCAATTGGAAAATAAACCTTTTCTCCTGTTTTCTAAAGTAACTGAGGAGTTTTCTAGAAAACCCCATGGATAAGGCAATGCCTGAAGGCTTTCGGTGAAAAACTGAAACAGGAAATTTTGGAAACTACCCGATCTATGTATTTGCAGAGTGTACAGAGGGATTCACGCCAAACTAGCTCCATGCTCTCCATGGAACAGCAGACCAGTTCTGCACTGATCAGGCACTGCTATTTGAAAGCAAATTACAGGTATTCCTATCACCTGTATAATTATACAAAGCAGAATTCATAAACTTTTAAGGCGTGAGATTAGAGATGATTTTGGCAAAATCTTATTATCTATTATCTCTGATGGTCTGGTAAAGTAATGGTAATGTTTCTTAGCATATACACTGCTAGATAAAACATGCTCAAGTCATGTGGCTGAAAAAAAGAATGTGTGTTGTTTAATAGTAAAGACACAGTTGGTCTGATGGCACTGCTCCTTGGGTCTTTGATGGAAAATTCTAGTCATGTGAATTGTTCTTATGGTGACCTTTCCAAGAAAAATTGAGTTTTTTGCCATTAAATGTCTGGTTCTATGTGGTTTCTCTATTTCTCTATGTGAGAAAATTACTCTATAGTATAAAAGTTAATTTTAGAATCTTTCAGCAAAGAGATTCGATATTAAAGGTATTAATAAACATAACCCAGAAAAGACTGATTGCTTGCAATGCATGGACTCCAAGCAAACATTGTGGTCTTTAAAATGAGATTGATTGTCTCACTGTGGGCACAATTTTCTATAATCCAACACTCTGCAAACACAACTCAGGATTAAGATTTCTTTTATTATGATTTTTAAAAAATCATTACGACCTGGTCAGCCAGATTGAAATAACTAGAAGCAAAATTCATTCCTTAAAGTACCCTGTGCATGTCCATTTACTAGGGAAATTAATGTTATTTAAAATGTGCCATATTTCACCGGATGATCACTGCAAACCTCCAGCCAAACATTAAGTTATTATCTGCATTCATGGACATATATACACTACCAAACGTAAGGTAGCTAGCTAGTGGGAAGCAGCCGCATAGCACAGGGAGATCAGCTCAGCTGGGTGCTTTGTGACCACCTAGAGGGGTGGGATAGGGATGGTGGGAGGGAGACGCAAGAGGGAGGAGATATGGGGATATATGTACACATATAGCTGATTCACTTTGTTATACAGCAGAAACTAACACACCATTGTAAAGCAATTAAACCCCAATAAAGATGTTTAAAAAAAAGTTATTATCTGCATTGATACAATGTATTCTATCTCATAAAAGAGTAGACACATTTTACTATCCTTGTCTGGGATAATATTCTGATGGCAAAGTTCTGAATCCAGGCAGTAGAAATACAAGAGCTAAAGGTATGTGATTTCATGATTTCGTAGAGTAAACAGGTGTTACATTTCATTCAAATTACTCAACGGATTATCTAGGATATATAAGGACATATTCTTCATCAAGACAAAAATCAATCAGTCCTCATGTAACCAATTATTCAGTCTACGGCTAGTATTTCAGCTACTATTCAAAGAGATTTCCAAGGAGACCATCTAGACACTAAAATTTGGAAAATACTGACTAGAATTGCAACAGCAGTTCAGTTCCTAAATTTTTATTTTTGCTACATTCGTGGCATTCCTAAATCCACTCAGAATGGATGGCTTATTTTATGAAGCCATTCCCTACATGAGAAAAGGGGAGGGGTGAATGTGATGGAGTACACTATATCATTTTTCACTCCCAAATCACATTTCAGAAAAGAATTTCAGTGGTTTAGATATCTACATACCCCAAAATGGCCTGTGCTGCTGAGAATCACTGGAGTATGTGAGAATTTCACAAATGACAGAAGGAAAAACATCTTGAAACTGACGTGATAGGGATGGTCACCATGATTTCTATGGTGGCCGGCAGGGAGGCAGGGGAGGATGCTCTGGAATTAATCAGCCATTATTAAAACTTAGTCTCGCACAAGCTTGACAGACTGTATTATTTTAATTAATTTTTTCATTCAACAACTATTGAGGGTAGGTATTGTGGCATATAGACAACCAGGCTTCTGTGATAAGGAAAGGTTCCTGGTTTCAAGAAGCTTGCAATGGAATGAGACAGATAAATAAATACAGGATTTTGATGTATGTGACATCAAACCCTAACCCTAACCCTAACCACACCATGATGGTGTGGACCAGGGGCACCAGGGTGAAGAGCTGGCTATGAGACGGCTGGTATGGAAACTTCAGGATACTTGAAAGGGACGTTTGAATTACCCCATGCCCTCTGAGAAATGCCAACACAAAAGTAAACGTGCCAGTGTTTCATTAGGCAAAATGCCCGGGTGAAAAAAGAAAAAAAAAATGGGGATGGAGCTTTGTGTCTATTCTGTCCATTTCACGTAACTGTTCTCATACAATAGAGAGCACTTTGCAACTGTCTTTTTCACTTAGCATGATGTTTCAAGCTTCATCCAGACTGTATCGTGTATCAGTACATCTCTACTTTTCACTGCCAAATAGTATTCCAATGTAGATATGGATCATGTTTATTTTCCCATTCATCAGTTGAGGTTTTTTCACTCCATGTTATTAGTATACCTCAGTATACAATCTCATGTTGGTTTAAAAAAGATCCGTTTCACTTGTGGATGCCCAGGGGGAGGGCAGGTGGCAGGGGATGGATTGAGTGTTTGGGATTAGCAGATGCAACTACTGTATTGGGTTGGCCAAAATGTTTCGGAAAAATCCAAACGAACTTTTTGGCCAACCCAATATATAGGATGGATAAACAACAAGGTCCTACTGTAGAGCACAGGGAACTGTATTCAATATCTTGTGATAACCAGCATGGAAAAGAATATGAAAAAATATATATATGTGTATAACTGAGTCACTTTACAGCAGAAATTAAGACAACACTGTAAATCAACTATACATCATTAAAATAAATTTTAAAAAAAGATCTGCTCCATCATATTTCTCTGTCTCAATCCCCATGCCCCCCTTGCTCTGGTACAATTCTGGGGTTTGTCCTCTAGGACCACGACAGGTGGCTGTACAGATTCATCTTCACCTTGTCTTACCCTGAATCGCTCATTTTCAGCCTTTACGATCAGGCCCAACACAGCCACTCACACCCAGCTTCTTAAGAGCATGATCTGCTTATATCCTTAACATCTAGTTTCCCACTTCTGTTAAACCAAAGGAGACCACCGTTATTTCTTTCCCT
>NW_006775372.1:1114254-1118267 GCF_000442215.2 Lipotes vexillifer
TCCCTACACATGGAGTGCACTCCCATCAGCCCCAGAATCTCTGATAGACTTACTTCTCTGGCACGTAATGCATCACCCTCTGCTTCTCTTGTATCTAACAAGTCTTCAACTTCGTAGAAGTCCAGCTCAAGAATTTCACATCAGTGTGGCCAGTTAAGACCCTACTGAACCAACAAGTGTCCAGATAACAAGAATAAATGCCAACAAACTACCTGAAGTTAGACAAGGATAAATATAGGCGCGCCGATTCTGGAGAGGAGTTGGCACTTGGAATAAACAAACCCCAAGATGAGATTTCCATTCTTGCAAATTTTAGCCTAAAAGCATGTCACAATGAACACGTCAGCTAAAATTCTAATAGAAAGCCCACCATTGTTCTGGTCAAAAGAAATAGGAGAATGTTCTAATTTCACTCTTAGAACATTCTCTAACACCATATACAAGAATAAACTCAAAATGGATTAAAGACCTAAAAGTAAGACCGGATACTATAAAACTCCTAGAGGAAAACATAGGCAGGACACTTTTTGACATAAACTGCAGCAGTGTTTTTTTGGATCCGTCTCCTAAAGTAAAGGAAATAAAAGCAAAAATAAACAAGCGGGACTTAAAAGCTTTTGCACAGCAAAGGAAACCATCGATAAAATGAAAAGACAACCTACTCAATGTGAGAAAAAGTTTGGAAATGATATGACTGGTAAGTGATTCAACATATATAAAGAGCTCACACAACTCAACATCAAAAGAAACAAACAACCCAATTAAAACATGGGCGGAAGACCTGAAAAGACATTTTTCCAAAGAGGACATGCAGATGGCCAACAGGCTGATGAAAAGAGGCGCAACATCACTAAGCATCAGGAAAATGCAAGTGAAAACCACAATCAGATATCATCTCACACCTGTCAGAACGGCTATCATCAAAAACAACACAAATAACAAATGTTGGTGAGGGTGTGGAGAAAAGGGAACCCTCGTACACTCTTGCCAGGGATGTAAACTGATGCAGCCACTATGGAGAACAGTATGGAGGTTTCTCAAAAAACTAAAAATAGAACTACCATACGACCCAGCAATCCCACTACTGGGTATATATATCTGAAAACAACGAAAGCACAAATTCTAAAAGATACGTGCACCCCAAAGTTCATAGCAGCACTATTTACAATTTATATACATAACACAGTGGAATATCACTCAGCCATAAAAAGACTGAAAATTTCCACTTGCAGCAACATGGATGGACATGGAAGACATTATGCTAAGTGAAATAAGTCAGACAGAGAAACACAAATACTGTATCACTTATACGTGGAATCTAAAAAATGCAACAAACTATTAAATGTAACAGAAAAGAAGCAGACTCACAGATACAGGGAACAAACTCGTGGTTACCAGTGGGGAGAGGGAAGGGGGGAGGGGCAAGATAGGGGGAGGGGAGTAAGAGGTACAAACCGTTAGGTATAAAATAAGCTAAAAGGGTATATTGTATTGTACTCAGAATATGCCAATATTTTATAATAACTTTAAGTAAAAATTTTAAAAACCGTGCATCACTATATTGTACACCAGCAACTTACAGAATATTGTACAACAAGTATACTTCAAAAGTATTGTAGGCAAAAACAGAAATAGGAGAATGAAATTTTGAGGTGGTGGAACAAAGCTCAAATTCTACATGCTGTTTGAAGCCTTCCTTCAAAATTCTGCTTGCTTTTTCCCTAAAATTCACGCCCCAGGACTGCACTGCTCTTTTTTAGCACACAGCCCTTGCCGTTCTGTGGTTATGCAACTTCCTAAGTGTGCCTTCTCCTTTCTCAAAGAGGTTGTGTGTCAACCTAAGGAGGACAAGGTAACACCTTGTTTCATTCTTTTTCTACTACACAGCATCCTCTATCTGCTGCATTCTCTGTAAGTATGTACTGATACACATCAGAGGCTTTACCCTACCCCGGAACCGGACAATTATTAAATCACCAATTCATAATGTAAGTAAAGAATACACAGTTCATTTAAAAAAAATACCACAGCAACGTCTACAAAACTTTCAGGATCGGAAGCAAGTTAAAACATTTGTTAAAACCATAAACGTTTTCTAAAATGGATAATCTGCATATTTGAGACCAAAAGTAAAATTTTCTGGATGGGAAACCGTGAAGCCTTGTAAACATATGTAGAGTCCTTTCCTCTGAAGTCTATGTGGCCCCTGAAACTTTGGGAAAACTAGAGACAGCACACGTGGAAACTTCACCTTTGAGTTACAAGTGAATCTAGTCACCTCGCTAAAATGCAGGATTTTTCATCTTTCCCATAACCTTGGAACCAAGTTGTATTTTTCCATGAACTTATCGTGACTCATGGGGATCAACTGAATGTGCCTGTGTGGTCCATATAAAACCAAACTACCCCTCGGAAAGAGGGGGTCACACGTCTAGTGTTCCAGGCAGAACTAAGAATCACAATTCATAATGTTATCGGCAAACACAAAGGCCAGGTGGATATTTATGAAGGCTAAAACTCTGTAAGGAGTTCTAAGTTTAGTTTCACGCTTTTGATTTATTTTTCCTGTAAAGAGCGCACACTGGTGTGTATTTTGGTATTCATTCACCATAACCCTGTACTAGAACATTTTTCCTAAGTCTTTATTTTTTTCTCTCGTTTCTTTCTCAGTGATCTTATACAATCCTCTGCAACACGACTTACGCCTCTGAGTTTATTATTAATAACGCTAAGAAGGTGCTTTGCATCTTCACATTAAGCTATTTTCCACTGTGGATTGTATTTATAAGCCTTGATCTTTGAAGGTTCTCAAAGACAGGAGACCTTGTTTTGCAATTTTATATTTCAAGATATTTTTACCCCAAGTGCCTGATATAGTTGAACCATCAACCTATTCATCAACTGCAACATTCCTTTTTTTCAAATATCAAATAATTTCCTTTAAACATCATTCATGTTTTTAATGGAGGGCCATTGTTACTGTAGGTCAGATTCTAGGGAAAGTTTAGCAAGTCTCTAATTTATAAAGGAACAAAGAAAAGAGAAATCCACTGCTCACAATTAAAAACAACAAAAAAGTGTCTTTCAATAAAAAGCTGGAAGCATAATGTTCTCCACATTGCCCTTGTGTCCTTCCATGGCCATCACATTACTGTGATGAGTCTTGGAAATGAATAACTACCTGTATTATACTATCCTTTTATTTTAGGGATGGACAATATCCTCAAGCTAACTGGTTTTCTTGGACTTTGATTATCTGCCATCATAAGCAAAGAGCTCTGCCTTGCTTAGAGCAAAGGCTCAGCGTCAGACCCCCATCTTTGTACAGAAGACCCAGTTCTCCAACATGATTGGCAGCTATACTACATTTGGGCATCGAGTCCTATCTGCTCTCTCTGTACAATGAAACATGCAACCCTGTCTCCAAATTGCTGTAGACTGCATGTTTGTGTTTTCTCAAAAATTCATGTTGAAATCTAACCCTCAATGAGGTGGTATTAGGAGGTGGGGTCTTTGGGGGTGATGAGGTCATGAGGGTGGAGCCCATATGAATGGGATTAATGTCCTCATAAAAGAAACCCCAGAGAGCTCGCTCACCCCTTCCAGCACATGAGGACACAGTGAGAAGACAGCTGTCTGTGAACCAGGAAAAGGGATCTCACCAGACACTGAACCTGCCTTAGTCTTGATCTTGGACTT
The DNA here is from genome assembly GCF_000442215.2 of Lipotes vexillifer. NCBI lineage: Eukaryota > Metazoa > Chordata > Mammalia > Artiodactyla > Lipotidae > Lipotes > Lipotes vexillifer. Next base: position 1,117,954 of record NW_006775372.1, read on the forward strand.
CCAACCTCCAGAACTGAGAAAAATACATGTGTGTCTTTTATAACCCACCCAGCCTATGGTATTTTGTTAGAGCAGCTCGAAAGGACTCAGACAGAACCTGCTGCCATTTCCACTGCTTATCCACAGATGATTACAACCAGATACTCTGTCCTCCCTGTAAGCACTGAAGGCCCTCCCTCTGTGTGGGCAAGGATGGATTTTTGGAGATCAACACCGGTTGCTCACCTGGGTTCTATATGCTCCCCAATCACTGCAATTTGATCTGATTACAGAAAACCTGCATTGACAATACCGCTTCCTAATCTCTCTTTCCC
>NW_006775372.1:1118310-1249090 GCF_000442215.2 Lipotes vexillifer
CTTTCCCTCTCGTTCTCTCTCACGCGCGCGCGCACACGCACACAGAGTCTAGGGGAAACAGCAGGGGTATCCCCTTTTGCTTAATCTCCTGTCTGTCTACAGGGCAGACCTCCCATGAACATTTCCACACAAAGCTCCTCTTGGCTCGCTGGTTCTTCCCCCTGGCAGGAGGAAACTCGTTTAAGCAGCATGTACATCACAGAACAATGTTGTTCACTGGCCAGCTCTTGTGGTTAGTCCTTGATGATAACACCTCTCATGAATGAAGACAGGCCAGATGCTACACTAAATATTTTACGTGTTTAACCCTATTTGTTCGTAACATCCATATTGTGGGCATTTCTATCTTTTTTTTCCTCTCATTTTACAGCTGAAGGCATTGAGTTTTAGAGAGGAGAAATGGCTATCTCAAAATGATACAGCTGAAACATAGAGCTGGTATCTGACATTTGTGTTCTAACGTGGTCCTGTATCCTTCTCACCTAGAGAGTCCCTGCCACTTAAACCTGTGATATTCTGACTAACAAGTTAAGCTGTTCACTGACAAGGATATTTTGATTATTTCTGGAAAAAAAAAAAAACCTTTTATGGGCACAGTCATTGCAGCTTTATGCTACCCAGTGTACGTATCTAAATAATTCAGGAAAGATCCCAGGTGAATTGTGAAATTCCCTCCCTTCGTTTTTATTTCAGTCATTCTTTTTTGCGGTATGCGGGCCTCTCACTGCTGTGGCCTCTCCCCTTGCGGAGCACAGGTTCCGGACGCGCAGGCTCAGCGGCCATGGCTCACGGGCCCAGCCGCTCCGCGGCATGTGGGATCTTCCCGGACCGGGGCACGAACCCGCGTCCCCTGCATCGGCAGGCGGACTCTCAACCACTGCACCACCAGGGCAGCCCTATTCCGGTCATTCTTGGAGGGCACCACTGCAAGGCTTTGCATGTGCCTCAATGAGATGCTATAGATCAACTCACTCAAGCTCCCTATATTGTGTACTTTCCAGAAAATGGTATTTTCCCCATCTTCGTAAATCTAAATGAAGCCTCCTTTTGAACTTTAGTAATTCTTCCTTAATTGACCATCGTTGGTTAATAAATTCACTGTTTTAGAAGAGTAGATAGTTCAGTAATATTCAAAACATTCTCAAAGCATCATTATGAACCAATGATGTTGGTGTTATCTTTATGGCAAAAACAGTTATGTGTCCATGGCAACACTACATCGCCTCTTAGACTAGATTTTGAATGTTTACTTATATGGAAGAGAAAATCGTATTATGTTTATTTTTTCATTTCACGTTGAATTCATCTTTTAACTAGTCACCATGTAATTTATGTGATTCACATAAACTCATTTTTCTCCCACAGGCATATAATATTAACAAGACTGGATTAAGACTTGGATTAACAACCAATTTTGTATTTTCTAGTTATGCTATTCTCATAAAAAATTTTCTTACACTAGGTCAATGTAAACTATCAGTCGGACTCTTTGTTGAACTATATGTAGAAATTTACACTGTTTCCATATTTTTAACTTTCCCTTAGAAGTTATTTATGTTGTGAAATTAGACACTGCTAATACCTTTTATTGACTCCATTTAAATTTACCCAGAGAAGAATGCATTTACCTATAAACTTAATCTCTCTGAAGATGGAAAAATACAGAGGTACTATACTGAATGGGATCTGAGAATCATATTGCACTGAAAGTAAGTATCAGCTAAGCTTGCACTTCCGAAGTGAAAATGTTCCTTAAGGTTTAGGGTTTCAAAAATATCCCAAATTTTAGAGTGGAGAGAGTTTTTGAGGGAAAGAAGAACTGTGAGAAAAACCCAGAAAACGTTTTAAACAGAAATACTTTCAATATTACCTAATGTTTCTACCCAATAATAAAGGAGTAAACATTTTTAATCTTATGTCAAGAGTTTGGGGATGACCTTTTATGGAAATATGCATCCATTGGTATACCCTTGAAGCAATGTACTTGTTTAATAGAGTTAAATGAGATATACAATGAAACAAGCAAAAAGATGGCTTGTAGAGATTCTTGTGGCTCAAGTTCTGAGAAAGGCATCGCCAGGGTCAACTCTGCCAAAGAACTAAAGCGTTCGCATGACACCACTTCCGCATCTTGTGCTGAGCAGCATCACTTTATTATATCATATCCAATCCAGACAGCAGAGACGGTGGAAGAGCATTATATGCAGTTTAAGGTCACAAGAGTTTGCCCACATCCCGCTGCTGTGCTGCTTCTTAACACCTACATACATGACACTGATTAGTTCCCTGAAAACACTGAAATACCGTTTTTCTCCTTTGTAAAGTACACATATCACTGGACAAAATATATGTGAAAATAATATTTTTGGTGAACGGTACTCTACGTTTTGCATACCCCAAACCTGGGTCAACGAACAGGTGCAGTGAACAGGAAGAAACAGCCCTGACTCTTTGAGAACAAAATCTCTAGAGGGAGGGTAAGCTTATGTCTGATCAACAATGTCTTAGACACCAAGCAAAGTTCCAGCCCAAGTCTACTCTTGAGGAATGAAGCAATCAGCACCATATTTCCCCAGAAAACATTCCCTATGTCTCCACTGTCACCAGGAATAAGGCAGGAGCCCAGCTAATACCCAGCTCAGGCAGTGAACAGCTGTGGTACCTGGCAGTTCACCTCACAACATTATGCGAAATGCTCAGATTTAACCCTATTATTACCCCAAAAGGAGCTGTTGTTATTGAGATCCTATGAAGGATCCCCTCAGGGAGCAGGAATCGTCTTGTCTTACATATGTACATGAGTGAGTCTCTGCAAAAGCTTCAAAGGACCTCCAGGAATCCTGAGCACTAAGAAAGAGGTGTTTAGCATTACAGTAAAGAGCTGCCTGGTAGAAACCAAGAACGTAGGCTGCTCTCCTTAATAGAGCAACACGGCGGAAATGGCATCCTGGAGTTCGGTTTTGGTCAGAAAAAGACACTTCGAGACATTTTGTGAGAAAGCAAGTTTGCTTTTAAAAGGGTAGGATTGAGCCCCAAACTCGGTTCCTATCGACATTTATAAATGCGCTATGGACCACAAATTTATCAAAAATCTTAAACTTCGTTGAAATCTTTCTTGCCTGGCTGGAACATCTCCTATCATGAGGAATTGCATGGTTTTGCCTACTCATGTGAAAACAGACACGTTTTGGGGTCGTCGTACCAACATGATATCTTTCCCGTTTGGTAAAGGCAATAATAGAGGGTATTACTTCTCTATTCTCACATGACACATTATCCCAAAATGTAGTGGCTTGAGACAACTCACATGGATTATCTCACAGCTTCTGTGGTCAGGAATCCTGGCCCAGCCTAGCTGGGTCTTCTGACCACAATCATCTGAAGGCTGGACAAGGGAAGGACCCACTTTCCAGCTCACGCAGTTGTTGGTAGGATTCAACTCTTCTCAGTTTCTCAGACTGAGGGCCGCAGTTCTTTTATGACTGTCGGGCAGAGGTTTCCTTCAGTTCCTTGACTCATGGGCTTTGCACACATGTCAATGTGTATCATCAAAGTCTTCAAGCCAAGAAAACAACAGAAGTAGTCTACTACCAAGATGGGCGTCACATATTACTTATATGGCCTCATCACCTCTGAGTATCCTATTCATTAGAAGGAAGTCTTCAGGCCCCATGCACACACAAAGGGGAGGAATTACATAAGGGCATGAACACCAAGGAGGTGGGGATCGCCAGAGCCATCCTAGAAGCAGCCCACAGACCTGCCTCATGGGACTGACAAGAGTATTCGAACAGATAATCAATGGAAAACACTTAGCACTGGGTAGATAACAATCAATGCATTAATACTCTATGCGGGACCCACATCCTTTGCATTTTTTGAGTTCTTTCTCAGTGTTTCGGATGGGGTTCTAAGCAAAGTTACAAGAAAATATATTGGGAAATCATTTCCAATACTTACTTCATCCCCTCAAGTGAAATAATACTCACCATGGCAATCAGATTTTCTTACATCTATTTATAAAGTGTTGGCTTCAAAGGATAACAAAATGAAATAAAGCAAAAAAAAAAAAAAATTCTATGTCTGTTTAGCTCACAGGAATGATAAATCCATACCAAACAGTGTATACTTAGAGATAAATTCCAATAATGGATGACAGACAAGAATATCTACTATACAGTTGTTTACTGCATGTAATTTTAAATTGGAGTCATCATTAGGTTTTCAAAAAGGTTATAAGAAAGTACGTGGTCACAGTAGAAAATCCTGAAATGGTTCATGACGCAAACAGAAGTCTGCAACATCAAGAAAAACACACCTTTTTGCTTTTTTAACAGCTTTATGCAACTGTAATTCTGAGACCATACAACTCACCCACATAAAGTAATGTGCCTCTAGGGGTGGTTTGCAGTGTATTCACAGACGTCTGCTACCATTAACAGAATCAATTTTAGTCAATTTACATTTTAACATACAACCCCCTAGCCATTTTGTCTAGGCATTAACATACATTTTTATAACCTGAATTTTCACTTAATATGTAGTGAACATTCCCCATGTCCATAAATATTCTTCAGGTGCATGCTCCATAACAGCTACACAGTCACTGAAGAAAAAAACTTATTTCTCTTGACGGTCTACTTTCTGCCAGGCACTTTTTTGAGTAACGGATTTTGTCATTTCATCTTCACAATAATCTTATGAAGTGCTTACTATTCTTTACAGAGAACTGAGGATCACAGAGAAGGTTAAGGTTCTTGGCTACAGTTGTCAGCATGGTGAGTAGATGAGAGATGTTCTCACTGAAGTGATTTGACTCCACTTTCTTCACACGATATAGTATCATATGGGTGGCTAAGCCAATGGTGTTGAAAATTTAATTGGTTTCAAATTGTGAGATTTTAACTGTATCAGCTGTCTGATGGTGCATAAAAACCTACCCCCCAAAATGAGCAACTGAAGCAATAATTTATCTCATAGGTTCTGTAGGTCAAAAATCTCGGAGTACCTTAACTGGGTCTTCTGGCTTAGGAATTCCTACAAGGCTGCAATTAAATGTCACCTGGGGCTGGGGTCTTATCAAAGACTACATGGGAAGGACCCACTTCCAAGCTTGCGGACACAGTACCAGCAGGGTTTAGGTCCTCACTGGCTGCTGGACAGATGTGGCATTTCTTCTACATGGGATCTTCTCCATGGGACAGCTCCAAATATTGCAGCTGGCTTCCCTCAGGGCAAGCAAAGCCAACGTGACACCCAAGATGGAATCCTAGTCTCAGAAGTGACCTCCCATTATTTTGCTGTATTCTCTGTATTAGAAGAAGTGACTTGATGCAGCCGAAACTGAAGGTAGGTGACAAGATGAGGGTAGGAATATTAGGAGGTGGGGATCATCTGGGGCCATCCTGGATGACGCCTATCACAACAACTAATGCACATTTGTAAATACATACATATATATATATATATATATATATATATATATATATACACATACATGTGCACATGTGATTATTTAGGAAGAGAAGCAGCCAGCTAAGGTGTGTGTGTGTGATTAATATGCACTGACAAAATGACTACAGAGGGCACAGAGGTAGGCTCTGCACATTCACTTAATCCCCTTTCTTAATGCCACCCAAATTTTTATTTCCATATCCATCTCTTATCCACATAGCCCATATACCCCAATAGAGCATGAACCTACTCACACCATGTCTGTGGTGTGCCTCAGCTTGAAGCAATCACCACATGGAGGGCACATGACCCAAATGGTCCAATCAGAGCTTATCTTGGGACTCTAGCTTCTTGTGCATAGGTAGGAACACTTCCTCTCTTCTGTGGACACAGTGGTGTTTGGTGTGATGGCTGGATTGCAACAGCCATTTGGCACTATAAAACAGAGCAGCCTGAGAATGAAGCCAACCCTCAGAGCAAGACAAAGCCAAAGGGGTCTGAACAAAGATGGAACACAAGCTTCTGGATAAGCCAGCCTTGAAAACTGCACTACAACTGAATTCAAGTTCTACATAACAATATAGCAATACATCAATCTTTCTGAAAGCCAGTTTGAGTAGTTTTTCAATATAAATTGAAAAATTTTCCATCCCAAATCATCTAACTAAAGAATAATGTCTACAGAAGCCGTCTGCTACAATTCACACATCTAAAATGTTGGGTGAGGTGAGCCATTGACAAAGATGCAGAGAGAGAACTATTCTATTCTAGGCTGGGAAGTCAATTAGCACTAATGCGTAGTTATAAAACACTAGTTAAATCACTACCAATTATTTCTTGGGACTCAGCTTCTGTGCCCATCAAGGCTTAGGGGACCTGGGAGGAAACATTCAGGAGTGTGGGAGTGAATTCCCTACTTCCTGAAGGTCTCAGAAACGCCTAGAAGCAAGAGATAAGGTTATACTGAAACAGGACCGTGTGAAATCAGAGTGGGGGAAACGCAGCTTTTCTAAGAGACACTCTGATGCCTATGGAATAGTATCCAAGGTGAAAAGGGCAACTCCATTCTCAACGTTATGAGACCAAAAATAGATAGTCATCTTTATCTCCTTTCTCCCTCTCACGTTCTTCAGTTAAGGTCAAAACTTATCCATAAACTGACCACTTCTCACCACCTCTCCATCCCAACCTGGTCCTAGCCTCCACCAAATCTTCCCCAGTTTACTGCGGTCACCTCCCTAACAAGGGTCCCCGCACTGACCTGCCACCTGACAGTCTATTCCCAACTAAGCGGCAGGTTAATTCTTTTAAAATGTAAGTCCATAATGAATCATTAATTTCATTAAATCCCTTGAATGGCTTCCATCTCGCTCAAACTAAAAGTTAAATTCCTTACAATGGCGTTGAAAGCCCTACTTGGTGTGGAATCCTGGTACTTTTCCAGTCTTATCTCCACCTGCTGACTTTGCTCCTTCTATTCAGCTATAATATCCCCCGTGCTGTTTTCTAAACACGCTAACTACATGCTCGCTCTCTGCACCTGAGCTTGGGGTCCTTTCACCTGAAATGCTATCCCCCAGGTATCTGCATGATTTCCTCATGGGATCTGCGCGATAAATTGTGCCCTCACAGGGTTGTTCATGGGGTTATTTTGGATATATATCACAAGTTTTGTATAAGGGCACCTATAAATCTTTATAGTTATAAGTCCATGATATGGCTGTGGAATTATGAAGGCTCCCCTTGAACATGGGACAGATATACTCTATATTATTTTATGGTTTTGAGAAAAAATTTTATATTGAAGTGCAGTTGATTTAAAATGTGTCAGTTCCAGGTGTACAGCAAAGTGATTTGGTTATGGGCTTCCCTGGTGGCGCAGTGCTTGAGAGTCCGCCTGCCGATGCAGGAGACGCGGGTTCGTGCCCCGTTTCGGGAAGATCCCACATGCCGCGGAGCGGCTGGGCCCGTGAGCCATGGCCGCTGAGCCTGCGCGTCTGGAGCCTGTGCTCCGCAAATGGGAGAGGCCACAACAGTGAGAGGCCCGCATAACGCAAGGAAAAAAAAAAAAAAAAAAAAAAAAAGTGATTTGGTTATACATATACGTGTATATATATGTACCTATACGTATATGTATATGTATATATATTTTTCAGATTCTCATCCCTTACAGGTTATTAGGAAATATTGAGTATAGTTCCCTGTGCTACACAGTAGGCCCTTGTTCATTATCTATTTTATATATATTAGTATGTATAATGTTTACTTGAAATATGAAGAAATATTTCCAACATGCAAAACACACATCAGCTTGTTTTGTATGAAACATTCACTAACATTGTAAACTGAGCTGGAAAGCTTTTGCCCTTGTTACATTTCTAAAAAACTGATTAAAACTAAGGGTATGCTCTTTATAGACCTTCTGATAAGATTCACCTGTAAAACTGGGCATGGTGCTTTTTAGAAGGGGTAGGGTCTGTTTCTGACTGCTAATTCAACACAATGCTGTTCCTGGTCACCATGACCAAGGTAACTAGGGACTGTCTCTATTTCTAGAACATCATGGGAAGTAAAGAGAGAAAGAGGTGTGCTACAGCTGGAAGAAGTCATATTCTACAGTTCAGTGAGCAGTACCACATTTGCAGTTCGATAGTGTGCAATATACTGAGTTACCCACGAGACAGGTGGACTGGAGGTCCAAAGTTAGCCACAACTGTTTGCCTGTGGGGATGTCTTCTAAACAGTCCCTGTTTGTCCTAAGAGGTCAGTTCTCTTGACCAGAGTTTCCTTGGAGTAAAAATGGGTATTTGGACAAAACTCCACTTCCCAATTAATGCCTGTTATCCTAACACAATTCTAAATAGCACCCATTTTCACTCTCAAAATCATCCTCCTTTGTTTGATCAGCTACATATCATATGGGCACCTTAGAAGTGCATGACTTCTAGAGTTCTCTTCATATTCAAATATGAGAAATTATCTTTAATATTCCCTCCAACTAACTTCATGTGTGCAGTAAAAAAAATTCACATTGTATAAACCATTAATGATTAACAAACACCATTAATTTCCTCTTCAGGAAGTTTCAGGCAGTGGATTACAAAGTGATTGAAATTTCATGTGTAAAATTTCTTCTACATTAAGTAGGTTTGAAGTGATTTTATAATTGTATAATTTTATCTTTCTACAAAAATTGTGTTCAATAAATAGGACACTTATTTATTGCATATCATTTTATAGAAGATAAAAGGTAAAAATATTAAAATGTCTGGCACTAGACAAGAAGACTGATAATCTATTCTTTTTTTTTTCTAGGTTTTTTTTGATGTGGACCATTTTTAAAGTCTTTACTGAATTTGTTACAATATTGCTCCTGTTTTGTGTTTTGGTTTTTTGGCCACACTGCGAGGTGTGTGGGATCGTAGCTCCCCAACCAGGGATCAAACCCGCACCCCCTGCGTCGGAAGGCAAAGTCTTAACCACTAGACCTCCAGGGAATTCCCAAGAGAGATAACCTATTCTTGATTCTAAAAGCACTACATTGCTTCTGAAACCAAAGAGACCATGACAAAAATGACTTGCTTTGTAAAATCATGTTGAATTCCCTGAATAAGACTAACACAGTAGCAAACAAATGATCACTTTTGAATATCTTCCTGAAACATACCAAAAGAATGTCTACTCGCCTTCCTAACTTCCTAACTTCGAGAGAAATAACCATGCAGCTAAAGGAGGTTCTTCTACCCAAATTTTCTCTTTTCCCTGCATTCTCTTTCACTCCTTGGCCTTCCTTAATGGAACCCATTTAAAATATGCATCTGGGGACTTCCCTGGTGGTCCACTGGTTAAGACTCCACGCTGCCAATGCAGGGGGCCCGGGTTTAAACCCTGGTCAGGGAACTAGGTGTCACATACCTCAACTAAGGGTTCACATGCCGCAACTAAGGAGCCCAAGTGCCACAACTCAGGAGCCTGCACAACTAAATAAATAAATATTCTAAATAAATAAAATACGCATCTGTTATTTTAAAATATTAGTGTTGTCATTCCTGGGGTCACGAGGTGACAGGTAACAGGAAGACAAAAGATTCATCTGCAGGGAGCCTGAGCCAAGATGGCGGAGCAGAAGGACGTGCCCTCACGCCCTCTTGTGAGAACACCAGAATCACAACCAGCTGCTGGACAGTCATCAACAGGAAGACACTGGAACTCACCAGAAAAGATACCCCACATCCAAAGACAAAGGAGAAGCCACAATGAGACGGTAGGAGGGGCGCAATCACAGCAAAATCAAATCCCATAACTGCTGGGTGGGTGACTCACAAACTGGAGAACACTTACACCACAGAAGTCCACCTACTGGAGTAAAGGTCCTGAGCCCCACGTCAGGCTTCCCAACCTGGGGGTCCAGCAACGGGAGGAGGAATTCCTAGGGAATCAGACTTTGAAGGGTAGTGGGAATTGACTGCAGGACTTTGACAGGACTAGGGGTAACAGAGACTCCACCCTTGGAGGGCACACTCAAAGTAGTGGTCACATCGGGATGCAGCGGAAGGAGCAGTGACCCCCATGGGAGACTGAACCAGACCTACCTGCTAGTGATGGAGGGTCTCCTGCAGAGGAGACGGGTGGCTGTGTCTCACCAAGGGACAAGGACACTGGCAGCAGAAGTTCTGGGAAGTACTCCTTGGTGTGAGCCCTCCCAGAGTCTGTCATTAGCCCCACCAAAGAGCCCAGGTAGGCTCCAGTGCTGGGTCGCCTCAGGCCAAACAACCAACAGGGAGGGAACCCAGCCCCATCCATCAGCAGTCACGTGGATTAAAGTTTTACTGAGCTCTGCCCACCAGAGCAACACCCAACCCTACCCACCACCAGTGCCTCCCATCAAGCCTCTTAGACAGCCTCGTCCACCAGAGGGCAGAGAGTAGAAGCAAGAAGAACTACAATCCTGCAGCCTGTGGAACAAAACCACATTCACAGAAAGATAGACAAGATGAAAAGGCAGAGGGCTATGAACCAGATGAAGGAACAAGATAAAACCCCAGGAAAATAACTAAATGAAGTGGAGATAGGCAACCTTCCAGAAAAAGAATTCAGAATAATGATAGCGAAGATGACCCAGGACCTCGGAAAAAGAATGGAGGCAAAGATCGAGAAGATGCAAGAAATGTTTAACAAAGACGTAGAAGAATTAAAGAACAAACAAACACAGATGAACAACACAATAACTGAAATGAAAACTACACTAGAAGGAATCAATAGCAGAATAACTGAGGCAGAAGAACGGATAAGTGACCTGGAAGACAGAATGGTGGAATTCACTGCTGTGGAACAGAATAAAGAAAAAACAATGAAAAGAAATGAAGACAGCCTAAGAGACCTCTGGGACAACATTAAACCCAACAATATTTTGCATTACAGGGGTCCCAGAAGGAGAAGAGAGAGACAAAGGACCTGAGAAAAGATGTGAAGAGATTATAGTCAAAAACTTCCCTAACGTAGGAAAGGAAATAGCCACCCAAGTCCAGGAAGTGCACCGAGTCCCATACAGGATCAACCCAAGGAGAAACACACTGAGACACAAAGTAATCAAATTGGCAAAAATTAAAGACAAAGAAAAATTATTGAAAGCAGCAAGGGAAAAATGACAACATACAAGGGAACTCCCATTAGGTTAACAGCTGATTTCTCAGCAGAAACTCTACAAGCCAGAAGGGAGTGGCATGATACACTTAAAGTGATGAAAGGGAAGAACCTACAACCAAGATTACTCTACCCAGCAAGGATCTCATTCAGATTCGATGGAGAAATCAAAAGCTTTACACACAAGCAAAAGATAAGAGAATTCAGCACCACCAACCAGCTCTACAACAAATGTTAAAGGAACTTCTCTAAGTGGTAAACACTAGAGAAGAAAAGGACCTACAAAAACAAACCCAAAACAATTAAGAAAATGGTCATAGGAACATACATTATCGATAATTACCTTAAACACGAAAGGATTAAATGCTCCAGCCAAAAGACACAGGCTTGCTGAGTGGATACAAAAACAAGACCCATATATATGCTGTCTACAAGAGACCCACTTCAGACCTAGGGACACATACAGACTGAAGGTGAGGGGATGGAAAAAGAGATTCCATGCAAATGGAAATCAAAAGAAAGCTGGAGTAGCAATACTCGTATCAGATAAAATAGACTTTAAAATAAAGAATGTTACAAGAGACAAGGAAGGATACTACACAATGATCAAGGGATTAACCCAAGAAGAAGATATAACAATTATAAATATATATGCTCCCAACATAGGAGCACCTCAATACATAAGGCAATTGCTAACAGCTGTAAAAGAGGAAATCGAAAGTAACACAATAGTGGGGGACTTTAACACCTCATGTACACCAATGGACAGATCATCCAAAATGAAAATAAATAAGGAAACAGAAGCTTTAAATGACACAACAGACCAGATATATTTAACTGATGTTTATAGGACATTCCATTCAAAAACAGCAGATTTCACTTTCTTCTCAAGTGTGCAAGGAACATTCTCCAGGATAGATCACATCTTGGGTCACATAATCAAGCCTCAGTAAATTTAAGAAAACTGAAATCATATCAAGCATCTTTTCTGACCACAACGGTATGAGATTAGAAATGAATTACAGGGGAAAAAACGTAAAAAACACAAACACATGGGGGCTAAACACTACGTTACTAAATAACCAAAAGATCACTGAAGAAATCAAAGAGGAAATCAAAAAATACCTAGAGACAAATGACAATGAAAACACAATGATCCAAAACCTACGGGATGAAGCAAAAGCAGTTCTAAGAGGGAAGTATATAGCTATACAAGCCTACCTCAAGAAACAAGAAAAATCTCAAATACCTGATCTAACCTTCCACCTAAAGGAACTAGAGAAAGAACAAACAAAACCCAAAGTTAGCAGAAGGAAAGAAATCATAAAGATCACAGCAGAAATAAATGAAATAGAAACAAAGAAAACAATAGCAAAGATCAATAAAGCTAAAAGCTGGTTCTCTGAGAACATAAACAAAATTGATAAACCATTAGCCAGACTCATCAAGAAAAAGAGGGATAGGACTCGAATGAATAAAATTAGAAATGAAAAAGGAGAAGTTTCAAGAGACACCACAGAAATACAAAGCATCCTAAGAGACTACTACAAGCAACCCTATGCCAATAAAGTGGACCACCAGGAAGAAATGGACAAATTCTTAGAAAGGTATAACCTTCCAAGACTGAATCAGGAAGAAATAGAAAATATGAACAGACCAATCACAAGTAATGAAACTGAAACTGTGATTAAAAATCTTCCAACAGGGCTTCCCTGGTGGCACAGTGGTTGGGAGTCCGCCTGCCGATGCAGGGGATGGGGGTTCATGCCCCGGTCCGGGAGGATCCCACATGCATGGAGCAGCTGGGCCCGTGAGCCATGGCCGCTGAGGCTTCGCATCCGGAGCCTGTGCTCCACAATGGGAGAGGCCACAACAGTGAGAGGCCTGCAGACGACCCCCCCAAAAAAAAAAAAATCTTCCAACAAACAAAGTCCAGGACCAGATGGCTTCACAGGTGAATTCTATCAAACATTTAGAGAAGAGCTAACACCCATCCTTCTCAAACTCTTCCAAAAACCTGCAGAGGAAGGAACACTCTCAAACTCATTCTATGAGGCCACCATCACCCTGATACCAAAACCAGACAAAGATACTACAAAAAAGTAAAATTACAGACCAGTATCACTGATGAATATAGATGCAAAAATTCTCAACAAAATACTAGCAAACAGAATCCAACAACACATTAAAAGGATCATACACCATGATCAAGTGGGATTTATCCAAGGGATGCAAGGATTCTTCAACATACGCAAATCAATCGATGTGATACACCATATAAACAAACTGAAGAATAAAAACCATATGATCGTCTCAATAGATGCAGAAAAAGCTTTTGACAAAACTCAACACCCATTTATGATAAAAAACTATCCAGAAAGTGGGCATAGAGGGAACCTACCTCAACATAATAAAGGCCATATACGACAAACCCACAGCAAACATCATTCTCAGTGGTGAAAAACTGAAAGCATTTCCTCTAAGATCAGGAACAAGACAAGGATGTCCACTCTCCCCACTATTATTCAATATAGTGTTGGAAGTCCTAGCCATGGCAGTCAGAGAAGAAAAAGAAATAAAAGGAATACAAATCAGAAAAGAAGAAGTAAAACTGTCACTGTTTGCAGATGACATGATACTATACATAGAGAATCCTATAGATGCCGCCAGAAAACTACTAGAGCTAATCAATGAATCTGGTAAAGTTTCAGGATACAAAAATAATGCACAGAAATCTCTTGCATTCCTATACACTAATGATGAAAAATATGAAAGAGAAATTAAGGAAACACTCCCATTTACCACTGCAACAAAAACAATAAAATACCTAGAAATAAACCTACCTAGGGAGACAAAAGACCTGTATGCAGAAAACTATAAGACAATGATGAAAGAAATTAAATATGATGCCAAAAGATGGAGAGATACACCATGTTCTTGGATTGGAAGAATCAACACTGTGAAAACGACTCTACTACCCAAAGCAATCTACAGATTCAATGCAATCCCTATCAAACTACCAATGGCATTTTTTATGGAACTAGAACAAAACATCTTAAAATTTGTATGGAGACACAAAAGACCCTGAATAGCCAAAGCAGTCTTGAGGGGAAAAAAATGGAGCTGGAGGAATCAGACTCCCTGACTTCAGACTATGCTACAAAGCTACAGTAATGAAGACAATATGGTACCGGCACAAAAACAGAAATATAGATCAATGGAACAAGATAGAAAGCCCAGAGACAAACCCACGCACCTATGGTCAACTAATCTATGACAAAGGAGGCAAGGATATAAAACGGAGAAAAGACAGTCTCTTCAATAAGTGATTCTGGGAAAACTGGACAGCTGCATGTAAAAGAATGAAATTAGAACACTCCCTAACACCATACACAAAAATAAACTCAAAATGGATTAGAGACCTAAATGTAAGACCAGGCAGTATAAAACTCTTAGAGGAAAACAAAGGAAGAACATTCTTTGACATAAATCACAGCAAGATCTTTTTTGATCCAACTCCTACAATAATGGAAATAAAAACAAAAATAAACAAATGGGACCTAATGAAACTTCAAAGCTTTTGTACAGCAAAGGAAACCATAAACAAGACGGAAAGACAACCCTCAGGATGGGAGAAAATATTTGCTAACGAATCAATGGACAAAGGATTAATCTCCAAAATATATAAACAGCTCATGCAGCTCAATATTAAAGAAACAAACAACCCAACCCAAAATGGGCAAAAGGCCTAAACAGACATTTCTCCAAAGAAGACATACAGATGGCTAAGAAGCACATGAAAAGCTGCTCAACATCACTCATTATTAGAGAAATGCAAATCAAAACTACAGTGAGGTATAACCTCACACCAGTTAGAATGGGCATTATCAGAAAATCTACAAACAACAAATGCTGGAGAGGGTGTGGAGAAAAGGGAACCCTCTTGTACTGCTGGTGGGAATGTAAACTGATACAGCCACTATGGAGAACAGTATGGCGGTTCCTTAAAAAACTGAAAATAGAATTCCCATATGATCCAGCAATCCCACTACTGGGCATATACCCAGAGAAAACCACAATTCAAAAAGACACATGCACCCCAATGTTCATTGCAGCACTATTTACAATAGCCAGGTCATGGAAGCAACCTAAACGCCCATCGACAGAGGAATGGATAAAGAAGATGTGGTACATATATACAATGGAGTATTACTCAACCATAAAAAAGAATGAAATTGGGTCATTTGTTGAGACGTGGATGGATCTAGAGACTGACATACAGAGTGAAGTAAGTCAGAAAGAGAAAAACAAATATCATATATTAACACATATATGTGGAACCTAGAAAAATTGTGCAGATGAACCGGTTTGCAGGGCAGAAATAGAGACACAGACGTAGAGAACAGAATTATGGACACCAAGGGGGGAAAGCCACGGGGGGGTGGGTGGTGGTGGGATGAACTGGGAGACTGGGATTGACATGTATACACTGATGTGTATAAAATAGACGACTAATAAGAACCTGCTGTATAAAGAAAAATAGAAAACACCTATTCATTAGGTTTATAGACAAGTGTGCAATTAAAAAGAATCACACACGCTACTGATACCTTGAAAAAAAATAAAACAAATATCTGAATCCTAAAAAAAAAAAAAAAAAAAAAAAAAAATTCAAAACCAAAAAAAAAAAAAAAAAAAAAAAAGATTCATTTGCGGGACTTCCCTGGCAGTCCAGTGTTAAGACTCCATGCTTCCATTGCAGGGTGCATGGGTTTGATTCCTGGTTGGGAAATAAGATCCTGCATGCCATGTGGTGTAGACAAAAAAAGAGAAATAAATAAATAAATATTTTTTTTAAAAAAGCCTTATCTTTAAAAAAAAAAAAAGATGTCTGCATTTGAAATTCAGCATGGGCTATCGTTCAGTAAGAGCTACCAGCATTATAATAATATATCTTGTGGGCAATCAACCAGGAGTAGGCTTTCCGTTCTTTAAAAATCCCCAGGGGTCCCATCCCAAACGCAACGAGGGACACTCAGGCTACAAAAGACATAAGGAGAGTCAAAGCTAATATGTAAAATTTGGTGCTCTGTGAAACTCTGCTCGAGATGTTACTTTATGCTCTGATGAAAACCTGTATTTTATGGATTGGGTGGATTGTCCTTTGCCTCAAAGGCTATTGGTAAGAAGTCATATTGCTCCACTTAATTCACACTCCTGTGAGATACACTGGGCTGGATCATACTGGGTACTGGATATATCAATAGACCACATTCTACGAGATGCAGACCATGGATGGCTCTGCCCTACTGTGCCCTTCTCTGGATGGTCAGAACAACAGCATCTCATTACATTACCAGCTGTGACTGTAACTTGGTCTCTTTAAATGATGTCACTTACTCACCGTACTGTAACATGCCATTCAGACGTGCTCAAGTGTCCCATCTCAAAAAACGTGCCCCTAATGGTCAAAAGCAAAGATGCCTGCTGCTGAGAAAGCACTGCCATGGTTTACAGATCAGGCCATGACTCAATTCTAGTCACCTTGTCTGTGGTCACATCCAGACGAACTAGGCTTGCTTAGCAGTAATACCTGGCTGTCCTCGATCCCAGTGGTGTTGTAAAGTCTGTCTGCAAAGCGAGTGATCCGAGTTTACGTTTGAAAAACTGCATTTTCATCCTAGATTTCACAGGAATAAATGGCAATGTCACCAGCCCTAGATTCTTCCTGGAACCATGATGTTTAGCATTTTTTTGGTCCCAAAGGCTTATTTCTTAAATCACTCAAAGTATCAGAGTCCAACTTTGCTGCTAAGATGTAGGTTCTGGGAAATACATCAAGGATCAGTCAGATCACAGTCGCCTGCAACTGATAAAGGATTTTCTTTGAAAGAAAACGTTATAGCTCTGAGAGAAAGCATGAATTCAAACTCAGAGGAGAGACGTCATAAAGAACAACTGTCCCAAGGATTGGGCCCAGGGTGTTAAAATTGATGTCACCTGGTCAAAGAGAGGGTGTGGATTTTAAAGCAATTTGTCAATGAGGAAAATTACCTGTCTCTTCTTTTCAGGGTCTGCTTTAGAAACAGCTTCAGTTTAGGAATCAAGCCCACTGACTTTGGCTCCCCTGAAAACTCAACTGTTTCTTGTCAGAACACCCTTCATCAAAAAGTCTACAAATAGCAAATGTTAGGGAGGGTATGGAGAAAAGGCAGCCCTCCTACACTGTTGGTAGAAATGTAGATTGGTGCAGCCACTATGGAAAACAGTATGGAGGTTCCTTCAAAAACTAAAAATAGAGCTACCATATGATCCAGTAATCCCACTCCTGGGTATATGTCCAAAAAGACAAAAACTCTAATTAGAAAAGACACATGCACCCCAATGTTCATTGCAGCACTGTTTACAATAGCCAGGACATGGAAGCAACGTAAGTGTCCATCAACAGATGAATGGATAAAGAAGATGTGGCACATATATACAATGGAATATTACTCAGCCATAAAAAAGAATGAAGTAATGCCATTCGTGACAACAAGGATGGACTTTGAGGGCATTATGCTAAGTGAAACCAGGCAGACAGAGAAAGACGAACACTGTATGATCTCACTTATATGCGGAATCTAAAAAAAACAAACAAAAAAAACAACAAACTAGTCAATATAAGAAAAGAGAAGCAGACTCACAGATATAAAGAACAAACTAATGGTGACCAGTGGGGAGAGGGAAGGAGTGAGGGGCAAATTAGGGGTGGGGGAGGAAGAGGTACAAACTACTAGGTATAAAATAAGCTATAAGGATATATTGTACAACATGGGGCATATAGCCAACATTTTACAATAGTATAAATGGAGAACAACCTTTAAAAACTGTGAATCACTATATTGTACACCTGTGACTCACATAACAGTTCAACAACTATACTTCAATTAGAATAAAAATTTTAAAAAAAACCTCAAATGTTTTTACACTCAAATAGCCCTACATTTTCCAGGGATCCAGTCCATTGTCACTTCATTCAGGAAGATGTTCCCGATTTTCCTATTTGGAAGTCAACTTTTTTCTCTAAAATCCAATATTCTGCTATTCCTCTTAAACTGCATGTTTTATACTCTACCTTGAATTATATTTATCTGTGGGTTTGTTTTTTAACATTAACTATGCCACCATCCTGTTCCACGTTTTATTCCAAAGCTCTTAGGATAAAGTCCTGCAAGCAATACCTGGAAAGACAAATAGCTGTTTGATGAATTAATAATTTGCTTCAAGGAATCTTCAAACATAAATTTGGAGCCACCTGTAATTATCACCAGGTTTCTCATATATTACCAGGCCATATAAATAGCTGAAAATGTCTACATCACAAAGGGTTTCTGCTATAGCATCATCCAAGAACTCTACCTCCCTCCAATGATGAAAATGGGTACCTCAGGGCAAACCCTCCCCTGCCCTCACTAGAAAATTCATGTCTTTCGGTTTCTAATCCTGCATATCAATAAGGACGCTGCGTGAAGCAAGAGGTGGTCGCATTAATCCATTTACAAGGTTTGCCGCTCTGATATATCTGCAAAACTACTCGTGAAATGTAGGCTGCTTCCTCGCAGAAGGCATTAATCCAAGCAAATCTTTGTCTAATACAACTAATTATCCTTAAGACTAAAGGATAAGCAAACAGTTCATGAATTTGCTAACTGTTTTTCCATTCTTTGGACCTTTATATGGTCTTTAGTTGTTAAAGATACTGTAATTAAGGGGGAAAAAAAAAGAACAGCTAACTTCCACTATTTCTTTTACTTTTCTCTGCTTTGTCCTTTTTTCTACAAGTCAACAGAGCATATGAAAAAGAAAAAAAATCTAGAACATAATTTTGTTCAATGAAAAAAGGTATTTGTAGTCTTTAAACTGACACACAGTATATGTTCACTTATACATCACGTGGTTACGGAAAAGCAAGCGCTAAGGTGATGATGATGCCCTGATCGTTGAAGGGGTCTTGAGAGATCTACAGTCCAGGAGGAGGCACAGAGAAGTGACGTGGATACTCTGATAAAATGGGATGGTGGTAGAATGGGGGTAAGTGCAGGAAGTTTTCTGTCGATGCACACAAGCATCTCCCACACTAAACACGGGCAAGAAAGGGGCAGCTAAGGCACAAGAGCAGGGTGAACGCGGCTTCTAGGAAGGAAGAAGCAGGAGAGCTGGTGTTGGCAGACCTCCGTCCAAGAGAAGAGCTTATGTAAACACCGCAGAAGCACAACAAGACAGCACATCAATATCATTAATGGAACTTCCCTGGTGGTCCAGTGGTAAAGAATCCGCCTTCCAACACAGGGGACGCGGGTTCGATCCCTGGTCAGGGAACAAAGATCCCACGTGCCGTGGAGCAACTAAGCCCACGCGCCACAACTACTGAGCTCATACGCCTCAACAAAAGAAACCGCATGCTGCAAACTACAGAGACTATGCACTCCGGACCCCACATGCCACAACTACAGAGCCCACGTGCCCTGGAACCCGCACGCCACAACTAGAGAGAAGCCTGGGAGCCAAAATGAAGAGCCCGTGATGCAATGAAAGATCTCGCATGCCTCAATGAAGACCCCGCGTGCCACAACTAAGACCCCCGATGCAGCCAAAAAATAATATTTTTTAAAATAATAATAATCGTTAATCATGACACCTAGCAGGACCCTGTGGGGCTCCTGGGCACAAAAGGTTTTCTGTGTCCCCCTGTGTCTTGATTACAGGAAACAGGCTTCATTCAGCCCCCACGAGCTTCCCTGAGTTCCAAGGGGCAGGTTCAAACAGATGCTAATCAGGGAAGGGAGAGAATGCAGAGACAAGGGAGGAGCAGTCAGGAAACAACAGTGCAGCCTGGGGGCAGGTCCTGGTTTCACAGAGGGCTGTGAATTTCCCACAACAAGCTAGAAGGGTCCTCCTTCGATCCATCTGAGGTCCAACCCACAACCAGGTGGATATTTTAGGATCTTCCCTAACACTCTAGCCCAGGTAGCTGCTGCTCATTTCCCTGTGATGCATTCGGTTTTTCTTTTGAGCGGCCAATCCAATGAGGCAACAGTCAACAGCTATACTCAAATACGGCTCCCGAAAGGACACCCCAGGGTCTCCCTGATGCCCTATTTTTTTTTTTTTTTTTTTCCTGGGTTTTGCCGTAGAGTCAAACTGATTTCAGAAGGGAATATGGGGCAGGGAACCGGTTTGGGGAAATGACAGCCACAATTTAGCTTTCACAAAGGTTTGTCTTCTAGCTGTCGTAGCCAAGTAGCCATATGTACCTGGCATCTTGTACCTGGCAAGTAGCCATATGTACCTGGCCGGTTGCGGAGCACAGGCTCCGGAGCCGCTCCGCGGCATGTGGGATTTTCCCGGACCGGGACGTGAACCCGTGTCCCCTGCATCGGCAGGCGGACTCTCAACCACTGCACCGCCAGGGAAGCTCCCCTGCTGCCCCATTAATGGTCCCTTTTCTGTCTGTGTCTTATTCAACCCACCATCATCTTAGCTTGACTTCTTTGGCCTTGCCATCACATTGCATGGTTTTAAATATAGCAGTTCCCCCCAAATATCTTTGAGCATCTCATGTCAGATGAATAACTGGCCTATCAAAATGAACGCAGACCCAACAGAACTCCTGGTTCCCTCCAACACAAACTAGGTATCTTGCCAATCTCTCCTACAGAGTGAATGGCACATTCAACCAGCAAAATAACCCAAAGTCAAGCGCTGTCTCAGCGTCCCTTCCCAAATGTGCTCACATGCCCGACTGCTACCATTTTTGTCCAAGCTGCCGTGACGTCTAAGGGGGTTCCTGAAGGATCACAGCAGGACTATTTGCAAGCAGTTGCAAGAGTGGTCTGTATCAAACTGTTATTGATCCCGTGATTAAGAGGGCTTCCCACACAAGACAGGAGAGCATTCAAGCTCCATACTGGCATCTGGGACGACTGCATGACCTGCTCCCTTCCTACCTTTCCCATTAGGACTGACCACCTTCCCCTTGTTTGCTGTGATCCAGCAAACACCCACCTCCTCCTTCTCTTCCCTCACACAAAGCTCATGCCTCCCTCAGGGCATCCAGTGCTCTGTCCACTGGCTAAGGGACCAGCTCCCAGTTCCTCTGATGGCTCCTACTTCAAGCTCGGGGTCAAGTACAGCCTTCTAAGAACTCTTGATCTAAAGGACCTCCCTCACCCACCCCATCTTGCCTCACCCAGTTTTATTTTCTTTAACCACACTCAGAATGTCCAAAAGAGCCTGTTCATCGATTTGTTTGCTCCTGTATCGCTAGACCTCCCCCTCCCCCACCCACCCACTAGAAGATAAGATCCATAGAAGCAGAGACACCTCTCTCTGTTTGCTCACTGCTGTATCCCATTACCTAGAGTGATGCCTGGACTTAGAAGGCATGAGATGAATATTTGTCGAATTAATTATTTGCTTTGCCAAAAACCGTCTTCAAGTGTCTCGGCACCCATGCATATGCATTATGCATTTATCTCAATAAATATACAGCCCAGGATGATCAGACTGATCCATCAATTGAATGCGGACTGAGACACCAATGATACATTAGGGGTGTAGAGAAAGCGGTGTTTGATTCTTGGGTATTCTCTTATTAGGTAGCCTCTTGTCTGACCCATCCTCATAGTGGAGCCTAAATCCTAGGGGTGCTACCTTTATTGATAAGTTGTTTAATCTAAGTTGCAATAGTCCCCCCCAGATTAAATTGCATTTCAAGATCCTAGAAACAGCGCATAGTGCTTCATTAGAACACAACTTTTTACCCACAGGGTGTTATCTGAACCTGCATCACAGAAATTGGTCCTAGGTGACTCCATAACACAGAGATCCATCCAATCGTGCAAAGGGGCAAAACTCATAATGATTTTACTTCCTGGGTCTGAAGTTATTGGGGTCTTACATTTACTTAAGCTGTTAAAGCAATTCCTTTGTGGTGGAAATGAACTCACTTGCAATTTTATAAAAATGAACATTTCATTTCATGACATGCTCTCTGATCTCTTTCCAGGACGACCATTCTCCCGACGCTGGAAGCTGAACAGCCCTGGTGGGATAACCTGATTTATGCAGAGCGGTGGGTCCCCCTGTCCCATCTCCCACACAACAGAGAACCTCAGCCTGGAGGTGGTTCAATAACTAATTTAACCTCAAACCTAATTCTTTTAATGATGTATCCCTCACAGCCCCTTAAAACGCCCGCGTCAAATGCAAATGCACAGCTTGGGCTTGGATTTAATTAACGTATACAGCCTTCATTTTACCTTAATGAACCACCATATAAATGGACTGAATACTTATGAATAGACATAAATTTCAGGTCCAATTTTCTCTCTCCATGAAAAATAAAGCCCAGTAAATTACAAAGTTATCGACCCATTGAGATATGTGATATTCTCTTCCCATGACGGGGTTGGGAATGGAGAAGGCAAGATAGGAGAAAAAGAAGAAAGAGAAAAGAAAATTAATATTCCTAAGGACCTATGTTGGTACTTGGAAAAGTGAGATGATTTCCACAGAGATCTGTTTGGTTTTGAATGCATTCCCCCTTTTGTTCCCCAGTATGCCACGGTGCCGCTTTTCAGGGCTGGTCAATGCCAATGAGTATAGAAAAGAACTGAATTCTCATAGGGTCGGGCAGCAGAAAGATCTGAGTTCTGGACCCAGGTGTGTTGAGTGGTTCTGGGTAAGAATCCAAATTTTGAGGACCCAGGGTTTTGCCCTTATCGACATAGGCCTTTGATCAGGATGGTCTCAGATGTTAAACTTCAATTCCCATGAACCAGAGAGTCTCAAAGCTATTTGCTCTTGATTTCTGGGAGTCAGAACATCATGTTCGGTGTGAAAGGACAACTAAGATGGTCTGCTTTGGTTGTTACTTCATAAAGATGGATACTGTCAGAGTAACAGTAATAATGCCACAGAGAGACACTTAAGAGTACATAGACCTCATTGTGATGGAGCACATGTTTATTCACTGAAGTAAACATGCCAAAACTTAAGGGCTTTTTTCTTTAAAAAAAGGAAAGTTTCTCTCTTGGATGAAGATATCATACTTGGAGTTTAGGAACTAGGAGAATATTTATTTATTCATGTAGTTTCATTTACGTCAGTTTAGTTAAGATGAAGAAAAGGGGGAAATGCGGAGGATTTACATTCATGTCCTGGACTAAATATACAATTTTATGGTCCCTGCTTGTGTGTGAACAGGAAGGGGTGAAATTCCTCCTCTTCTGTCAAAGTAAAGCAACATGGGGGTCTCAAAAAGTCTGAACAGGGGGACAGGGACATTGAATAAGTGTATATTTTAGCCTGAAAATTCTGGTTAATGAGACATTTAGGCAGAGGTAAGCCAAACTTTGAAGCTGCGGATAGATTTTGCTTTCATGAATTTATTACTTTTTTTCTTCACCAATGACTCTTTTTTTTCTTCAATGATCAGAATAGTTTAAATGATAAATTCAGATAATACAGACAAGTATCAAGAAGATTCCAAAAGTCACCTAAAATAAGCATACTCAACATTTAGACAATACCATCTCTACATGCATATATACACCAAATGTAGGTAAGTTGATTAAATGCATAGAATCCATTTTTAAATGAGGTATGTCATATATGCCTAGGAGAAAAGATATGACTTTCACAGAAGAACCTGAACTGGAGTTAAGTTGAAAATACTGATATTCAGAAAGCTATTTCTTCTATTGTACAGTCTTCTCATGAAAAAAAAAATCTTTAAAAAGGTTGGAGATACTGTTTTTGTTAATGGCATGTTTTAGCTTTACGGGCATCAACTGACTTCCCCCTATGAAAGATGAAGGACTTTCTACAAATACCTTCCTGGTATCTTCTCTCTCCTCAGCTTTCCAATTTTGTTAACTTTAGGGTCATTTTGAAAAGGGCAAGTTTTGTAATAATCCAATTCAGTTGGTTTTCAAAATTCTCTCCATAATTTTACCTTGGAACTATATTAGGATGGATTCAGTACATACCAGCACCCCTTTTGATAAAATATCAATTTCAGAATTATTTTCCCATCATTTGTTTAAATGGTTTCATTCTTCAGTAGGTTTTTTTTTTTAAGATAAATGATTCATCTTAGAAGAAAGTCTGTAAACGCCTGACTTTTCACACCTAATGATCATTTTAAAGTGGTTCATACATTTCTCCTAGAAATATTCACAAGTGCCCACTATATGTCTGTGATTGTCCTGAATGTGTGTCAGTGAATAAAAGAGCATGGTTACTACCTTCTTAGAGTTTACCAGCTTAGTTTGAATTCGTCTTCTCCACAACTCCCAAGATCCCTTATTTCTAGCAGAATTATCTTTGTAAGCCAATTTGCCATTCTGCACACAAAATACCTTTCCTCATGTGAAACAGAATTGATTCCTCCTTGAAGTTAAATAAGCAAATGTGTATTTGAGGAGTGCCAGCTATGTTCAATACCGCTCTCTCTCTTCTGCAATCCAATCCAGATCCATTTCCAAGTTACTGTCCTTTCTCATTTTATATCTGAGATTATATATATACATATAATTTTCAAATCATTTCTTTACATAGTTGATTGTATTGAGTGGAGTTGTTCATTTATATTTTTCATGTATATTTAGAATGTATGTTAGCATTAAGCATGCTTGGCATTCAGCACTGAATTTAAAGTGAATCAGATATTCAATAAATATTGATGGACATTCCATAGTTTTGGGGAAGTCTGGATGTCCAATTTGCAAGAAGGAAAGAGCCACTTTCCAGACACATTATTTTTTCCAATTTAAGGTCTTAACAACTGACATGATTAGTCTAGAATATAGTAATTAAGATTTGTTTGCATTAGTTAATAGTCATGCAAGCACCAATGTTTCTGTTAGAAAATTAAGCAATTAAGATGACTATTGCTCATTACGGATGGCAATATAAATGCTTATTTCCAAGGGGGAAGAGCTCTAAATATTTCATCAAAGTGCCTAATCATTTAATTGGGAATCTTGCCTACTGATAAATGACGCTTAAATCATGCAGATATAAACACACTGCATTGTTTGGAAAATTGCATCAATGTTGAATTTGAGCTTTTTTAAAAATTTATTTTATTTATTTTTTATTTTTGGCTGCGTGGGGCCTTGGCTCCTGCGCGCAGGCTTTCTCTAGTTAGGGCGAGAGGGGTCTACTCTTCATTGCTGTCTGCGGGCTTCTCACTGCTGTGTGCGGGCTTCTCTTATTGTGGAGAAGGGGCTCTAGGTGTGCGGGCTTCAGTAGTTGCGTTGCGTGGGCTCAGTAGTCGTGGCACGAGGGCTCAGTAGTTGTGGGTCACGGGCTCTAGAGCACAGGCTCAGTAGTTGTGGCGCATGGGCTTAGTTGCTCCGCAGCATGTGGGATCATCCTGTACCAGGGCTCAAACCCATGTCCCCTGCACTGGCAGGCGGATTCTTAACCACTGCGCCACCAGGGAAGACCTGAATTTGAGCTTTTAAATGGAAAAAAAGTATTCTAACTAAAGAAAATCACTACTCTCTAAATTCCTCAGGCATGTCTAAAAATACTGAGAAAATAAAAGAGCATGTTGTTATTAGGGCTGAGTTAAGTCTGGCATAGACTCAGGAAAAGAAAAGAATACAATTTAAAAACAATCACAACTCCATTATTTGGAATTTATCCTAAAGAAATAATCAGATTTACAAAAAGACTTGTGTATAAGGATGTTTACTATAATTTTACTGATAGTAGTGAAAATCGGAAACAAGTGCAAATGCTCAACAAAATGAAATTAGCTGAATAAATTCTGTGGTACTAATCAGCCACTAACAGTCAGATTAAAATACGTATCACATTGGAAGTTTTTTAAAGTACAGCATTTTATTTTTAAAGCAGGATGCAAAATTATATATACAGTACGATCCTAAATTTGTAAACATTTCCTAAGATGTATATATCACATATCATATTTAAATATACATTATAGGGACTTCGCTAGTGGTCCAGTGGTAAAGAATCTGCCTTGCAACACAGGGGACGCAGGTTTGATCCCTGGGCAGGGAACTAAGATCCCACATGCCGCAGGTCAACTAAGCCCATGTGCCACAATAGAGAAGAGAAAACCCGCTGCCACAACTAGAGAGAAGCCTGCGCACCACAACAAGTGCCCATGCGCTGCAACGGAAGATCCCACATGCCTCATCAAAGATCCCACATGCCACAACTAAGACCCGACACTGCCAAAAAAAATAAAACTAATAAATAAGAAAATAAATAAATAAATATAAGCATTCTTGGCCAGCTCCAGTCTCCTATTTCAGGCTGGCACAGCTACTTGTGCAAGAGGAAGACACACTAAAAAGGAAAAAAGAAAACAAGGTGCAATATGGAGTATTCTAGAGTATGTCAGAAAGAGAAGAGTCCTAAGGATAAACAGAAGCAGAGCATGGAAAGTGGGAATGATGTGTTGGACCGTGGAGGGAAAGCCTTGGAAGGTTCCCTGAGAAGATATGTGTGGAGTAAAGATCCAGAGGGAGGTTGTGAAAGACAGAGAAAAGAGAAACAGCAGAAAAGAGAAAAAACTAAGAGCGGGGAACACACCTAGTGCCCAAGAGAAGTATGGCGCCTGAGAAGGATGGGAAGCCTTCTGCCATTTACAGCAAATGAGTAAAATTATCTGACACACATATTCCTAGGATCACTGACCATACAGTGCTGCCAAGAGAAAGCTCCCACTGCATGTGCCAACCTGCCCCATTGGTCTTTCAGAGCTGCCCGATATTTGGTATATGCGCCAGCAATTTCCCCAAATCCACTTTGTTCTTGACTACACAGTACCTCTGGGCATCCTGGTTCCTTTGGTGCAAAAGTTGTGGTTTCCACTCTTTGATTAGCCAATTCCGACTTGGGCATTGAAACCACCAATTAGTGTTGTATTCTTTGTCTTGACACGAATTGGTTTTTATTTTAGCATCTTTTTACTTCTCTGCCTCTCACCTCAGACAGTGAGTGTTTTGAGGACAAGAACTCTTCTCAGAAGAACTCACGGTCATCCACGAATTAAAAGGAAGAATATTTGGAGAAGACAGCAGAAATCCCAAAACCAAATTTAGAAAATGGCAAATAGAGTGCTCAATAGGAAAAAGAACAGATCACTGGAAAAAGACACCCAGAAAGGGGAGATGGTAGATGGAAGCCCCTTGTTAACTCTGCAAGTGGAACAGACATTTCTCTGTCACCATATTAGTTTATCCCCATATTATCCTCCACAGACCTGGTCCAAATTGCATGCATCAGGAGTCTTAAGGATGGGAAATTTGGTAGGAAAGAGGGTTGTGTGAGAACCTTAGGATGACTGGGTTTCTCAGAGATGTTTTTACTGAACAAATTTTTGAGGGCTTTGAAGGGCTTTTGATTTTGAATATATAAGGTTTGTCAACAGGAAGGTAGATCTTTCTCCTTGTTACTTGGACCACTTCATGCCTTCTACTTGGACAACAGTCTTAGCTCATGAGACCCCGAGACCTGAGGATGTAACTCCGAGGAAACAGGGTCCACTTGCCCTGTTCAAAGTCGCAATCCTAAAGAGGAAATTGTCTGTGAATTTTTGTCCAGTTCAGCAGAAGTGGAGGCTCTGATGATGATACATGGCAGAAATGAGGACAGTGCATTGGGCTGAGGCTCCCTTATCCTTTGTCATTTTTAAAAAATTAATGTATATTTATATTTTTGGCTGCACTGGGTCCTTGTTGCTGCGCACAGGCTTTCTCTAGTTGTGGCGAGTGGGGGCTACTCTTTGTTGCGGTGCGCGGGCTTCTCATTGTGGTGGCTTCTCTTGCTGTGGAGCACAGGCTCTAGGCACTCAGGCTTCAGTAGCTGTGGCATGTGGGCTCAGTAGCTGGGGCTCGTGGGCTCTAGAGCGCAGGCTCAGTAGCTGTGGTGCATGGGCTTCATTGCTCCGTGGCATGTGGGATCTTCCTAGACCAGGGCTCGAACCCACGTGCCCTGCCTTGGCAGGCAGATTCTGAACCACTGCACCACCAGGGAAGTCCCACCCTTTGTCATTTTTAACATGACATGGCAGACAGTTCAGGACCCTGAAGAATCACAAAACGTAAAGAAATATCAAGCTTGTTTACCATGCAATTCCTCCAAACAGGCTTCCGTTTACGGATTATGGGGGGTCCAGCTGACCTCTAAATTAAGAAGTGGTCCAACAACATGATGGACAATTTGATAAGGGTCTTAGTGTACACACTGATTTTTATTCTATTAAGAAAACACTGCACAACATAACTGAATTAAAAGTAGTGATTTTTAAGGTGTTCATTATGAATACCAATTTGATTGGGTTTTTTTTTTTTCCAGATATCAATTCATGGGGAGTGGAGTTAAATTTATATATGGACTTGTACATTCTCATGAATTAAGTCTGCTTCAGAATCAGAATTTTTGAGATGCACGGAGGGGATAAAAGCGGGGGGGGGGGGGGTTATTCTAGGTAGTACTCCTGATAGACTTTTACCTAAAAATGCCCATGCTACAATTCATCGTTCTCTCAAAGGTTTCCTTTTACTGACAAGTAGGTTCAGATTTTTTTTAAATCTATTTTGGATTTAAACAAATTCACTCAGTAAGTTCATACTCCATGGTATACACAAGGGTCCTCTGGCATTCATGAAAAATAAAAGTATTGTAGAACACATTAAAAAAAAAAAGTGGGTAATGAAAATGAAAGGAAAGTTATGGTTTGCTCAGTGGTCTCAAAGCACTTCGTTTAATCAAATGTTTAATACTGGTAATCTCCCCTTCTCTCTCATCCCACAAGACTGTTCACTTTGCTGGTTCTGGGCTCCACTTTTAATCAGTTCGGGCACTCAGTACATGCACTTGGGGAAATAATTTCCCTATTTCTATTTTCTCCTACTGCAGCAAAAGAGGAAATGTTTCCATTTCTAAAAGTTATTTGAGATGACTTCCAGTGAAGTGGATTGTGTAGATGTATGGAAAGTAGCATGAGTGTATTTTCCAGGGCAAGATCGTTCTCAATAAACACTCACATTTCCCCCTTGTTTTACAATTTTCAAAACCATTTCACATACATTATCTCATGATGAGATTCAATCCAAGGAGAAAATTAACTGGAAATGTAGTTATTTCTATGATTTGAGCAACTCTGTTATTTTTGTGCATTTCTCTGTGCCAGTGAACACACAGGGTAGAAATATAAGTAAATAATTTACAAATATTTTAAAATGCCATTTACAAAACAAACAAAAAAGACACTTTGACTGAATGTCCATATTTCCGTATGACTAAGCAGAATTTTCATATTATTTTGGTATTCGAGATACACAAACTGTCTCTATCTTGATGTACAGAGAGATTATATATATAGTTATACATAGAAATTATACATGTAAATATATTCTAATTTAATTTTTAAAATAAGGAGCAAAATTCTTGAAATGAATCTGAAGAATAATGAAGGGATAGACTTGTGACTAGATATATACATATATACATGTATATATAATGTTTTATTGGAGAAAAATTAGAAAAAATTCTGATTAAACAATTTTCCAAAAAATTCAGCCAATATTTCACATTAGAGATAAGAACTGTAAATCTTACTTGAGGTTTTAGTTTCCCAGTCACTAAACAATATGTTTGATTGTATCTGTGTTTATAATCAGATATAGTATTCTCTTATATGGCAGAAATGAACAGAACATTGTAAATCAACTCTACTCCAATAAAATAAATTTTTGAAAAAGCACAAGGTGATACCATCACACATGTGAATTTCAGATATGGGTTATTTAATTAACCCATATCTATCCTGGGGAAGTAAGCTCATGCTGCTATTTTGCTACTGTAAACTTCCTTGGGATTATGTATTTCCCCATTTGTGATATTTTCCTTTGGGTTACATTTCTAAAATTATGTCTACAGAGACAAATTTAAGACTTTTTAAAGGCATTTTATTATATAATTCCAAACGGCCTCCCAGAAAGGCTACATAAAATTATTCGAAGTGTCCAAGAGTACAACTCTTTACCACATAACAACACCCACATTTTCTACTGTTTCTTGAAATATGTTAATCTCGTCGTGGAAAATTTACACAGTGTTTAACTCTAAGCATTGTTTGTTTATTAGTGAATTTAAATATAAGACATGAAACACCACAAAAGTCCAAGAAGAGAACATAGCCGAAACATTCTCTGACATAAATTGTACCAATGTTTTCTTAGGTCAGTCTCCCAAGGCAATATAAATAAAAGCAAAAATAAACAAATGGGACCTTATCAAATTTACAAGCTTCTGTATAGCTAAGGAAACCATAAACAAAACAAAAAGACAACCTACGGACTGGGAGAAAATATTCGCAAACAATGCAACCGACAAGGGCTTAACCTGCAAAATACACAAACAGTTCACCCAACTCAACAACAAAAAAACAAGCAACCCAATCAAAAAATGAGAAGACCTAAATAAGTATTTCTCCCGAGATGAAATACAGATGCCCAACAGACACATGAAAAGATGCTCAACGTTGCTAATTATTGGAGAAATGCAAATCGAAACCACAGTGAGCTATCACCTCACACCGGTCAGAATGGCCATCAACAAACACTCTACAAACAACAAATGCTGAAGAAGGTGTGGAGAAAAGGGAGCCTCCTACACTGCTGGCAGGTATGTAAACTGGTGCAGCCGCTATGGAGAACAGTACGGGGGTTCCTTAAAAATACTAAAGATAGAGCTACCATATGACCCAGCAATCCCACTCCTGGTTATATATCCAGAAAAGATGAAAACTCTAATTAGAAAAGATACATGCAGCCCAATGTTCACTGCAGCACTATTTACAATAGCCAAGACAGGGAAGCAACCTAAATGTCTATCGACAGATGAACAGATAAAGAAGATGCAGTGGGGGGCTTCCCTGGTGGCGCAGTGGTTGAGAGTCCGCCTGCCGATGCAGGCGACGCGGGTTCATGCCCTGGCCCGGGAGGATCCCGCATGCCGCGGAGCAGCTGGGCCCATGGGCCATGGCCACTGGGCCTGCACGTCCGGATCCTGTGCTCCGCAGCGGGAGAGGCCACAGCAGTGAAAGGCCCGTGTACCACAAAAAAAAAAAAAAAAAAAAAAAAAAAAAAAAAAGGAGCAGTGTGTATACACACACACACACAATGGAATAGTACTCACCCCTAAAAAAGAATGAAACAATGCCATTTGCAGCAACGCAGATGGACCTAGAGATTATCATAGTAGGTGAAGTATGTTAGACAAAGATAAATACCATATGATATCGCTTATATGTGGAATCTAAATATGGCACAAATGAGCTTATCTACAGAAACAGACTCACAGACATAAAGAACAGACTTGTGGTTGCCAGTGTGGGGGGGTGTGGGCGAGGGATAAATTAGGAGTTTGGGATGAGCAGATGCAAACTATCATATATAGAAGGGATAAACAAGGTCCTACTGTATGGCACAGGGAACTATATTCAATATCCCATGATAAACCATAATGGAAAAGAATAGGAAAAAGAACATATATATATATATATATATATATATATACACATATATGTGTGTGTGTGTGTGTGTGTGTGTGTGTGTATATATATATAAACTGAGTCACCTTGCTGTACAGCAGAAATTAACAGAACACTGTAAATCAACTCTAGTCCAATAAAATAAATTTTTTAAAAAGCACCAGGTGATACCATCACACTCATGTGAATTTCAAAGTTTACACAGACTCACAATAGTGAGTGCTGCTAGGATATGAAATGGTGGTACCCAATGGAACTTTTTGGTGGTGATAAAAGCTTCTAATCTGTGCTGCCAAATATTGGGGCCACATGCAGCCACTGAGTTCTTGAAATTTGGTTACTGGGACTGAGGAACTAAATTTTAAATTTTATTTCATAGTCATTAAATTTAAATGACCACATGTGGCTGGTGGCTACCATACTGGATAGCACAGATATAGAACATTAGGGGAATGCTGGGGGGAAGGGTGTAAATTAATACCAGCTCTTTGAAACATGTACATACAGTTGAACATACATATCCCTTAAGAGCCATCAATTTCACTTTTAGGGATATAGGCAAAATTGTGCTCGCCAGCATTATTTATAATAGCCACAAATGGGAAACACATCGAATGTGTGTCAAAGGTAGATTAGATCAATAAATGATAGTATTTTTTGTATCATGGAACACCACATATCACTGAAAATAAACTAACCACCACTAAGCACAACAGCACTGGTGGATCTCACAAATGTAACGTTAAGCATTAGAAGTCAGATGCAGCAGAGTATTCTACGATTCTAGTTTTATAAATATTAAAAGGAGCCTAAAATAATCTGTGGCATGAAAAGTCACGATTGGGAGAAGTGGGCAGGGGATGAGTTGTTGGGAGAATCTTCTTGCAATGGTTAACTTTTTGACCAAGGAGATGCATACACAAATTATTCACTTGTGATAACTCAAGCTTCATATGAATGATTTGAGCACTTTTCAGTTATATACACTCTATTTTCATACAGACGGTGAACACAAAGCAGAGAGTGACATATTAGCTACATACTAATGACATATAAGATTATACTATAGCGTCAGAAGATGTGAACATCAACATGTAAAGTTGTTAAAAAAAATTAGGGACCCCTTCCCTAATTTGTCTTAGGTATACACAAAAGTAGTATAATAGATTTTTAGAGTGCTGTTTGGATTTTCAGAGTGCTGTTTGACTAAGTATAACATAAAAATTGTTAAGTGGTAAGAAAACATTATGTTATTGGTTTGATTGGCAATGTTCTCTTTCAGAGAACCAGACAATAGTGGCGTGTCATACGACCAAGCTTCTTTGGGTTCAAGGAAATGTAGTATCTACTTTATTTTTGAGGTTTCCTAAAGCAACACAAGACACCTCCACAGAGTGGGCACCATACTACAGGATGGGTCATAAACCCATCGTAAATCAAATGCTACTCCCATCGAGGGCAGATAGGAAGTGAAGGAGTTGGGAAGCAGAAGAGGTGACCATGGAGGGCCGGAGTAAGCAGTGGTTCCCAAAGGGAATATGACGGGTATGTAAATACGACTAAGAAGGGAACTTTTCTCGTTTATTCCATCAAAACTCCAGGGAAGTTTCTCTGTCTCGTTTTGTCACTCCTAATGAACCATGGCAACTAAATTAACTATTTTGCCCAAGGGGTGTCTTTGCCTATGGGTGGGTAAAGACAAAGACAGAAATTTAGCAAAAAAAAATTGTTATTGAAAACTAGACTTACATGTACCTTGGTAATTCATTCAGAATAGCCCTTTTAGGTTGTCACATATCTGAAAATATTACAATGATTTACTGAAAACATTCACCCCTGTGTCATGACCTAAGGAATCTGATTTGGTAGATGTGTGTGAACATGCCCTCTTAATGTTCCTAGTCGGACAACACAAGTGCAATCCGAGCTCCAAGTTTATATTTTAAATGTTGGTAGGTTTGGATTGTAGTAACCAGGAATGCCCATAGACTGTTTCACCTGAATTCATGATGCTTTGTTTTATTTATCCTCAAATCAACTGGACTATCTTTGACAAGCTGGGCATCAGGGAAGATACTGTGTAAAGACCTCTCGAATCTTGAGTCGGTGTCTTTTACGATAATTACAATGTCCGAGGAGTTTTCAGAACCGGAAGGCATTCGGTGATATTTTAGCCTTGTTATTTCCATTCTTCTTCTGACAAGAACTTCACTGTATGAAAAGCACCATTGTTTTTGAATTCCGTCATGATCAGCAATGAAAATGAAATCCAAAGAACGCGTAAACTTTATCATGCTTTGCTCTCCCCTGACCTTTCCCAACTTCTGCTCAATTTGATGTAAACAAAGGAGGGCATTCATGATCATATATTATCAGAAATTTTATTCTGTGAACAGCAAAAGCAAACATACCCTTCTAGACGTTTGCACTGGAACAACGGCAGGGGTCTCTCAGGATGAATTTCCCCATTTATACTTCCAACTAGATGTGTGATTTTGTTCATGTCTTTATCCCCAACTCCACCCTGGTGTGGCCCAGTGTCCACGGAAAAGCTGATGGCATCTTGGAGTGTCTGACTGAACCAGAGGCAATCCCTGTAATCTGGCTATTGTCCACCTCAGGAGTTGGGTGTGTTATCTGATTTCTTGCTAATCAGGTGAGGGACGTCTTCTGCAAGGGTCACAGGAGAGTGTCCTCCTAACTAGCAGAGACACACAGAAGAGATGTTCTCTTTGTTGCTACATCACATCTCTCTGCCCCGAAGCCAAGACTGTAACTCCGAAGCTGAAGACAACCAACTCCCAAGACTGCAGAGCAGGAAGACAGAAAACACCTGGATTCCCGATGACCTCACAGAGTGGGTTGATTCTCTCACCTGAAGTCCACCTTACCCCTGGGCTTCCTGAGAACTAAAATCTGGACCTACCTGACCAGCTTATCAGACCCAGTGTCTGGCAGGTGGATGGAAACAAAATGAGGGCAGTTTATCATAGCTGACCAAATACAGTACCTATCCCTCACTATGCTGAAATTGTTTGAAATGAAACATTTATTTCCTAATACACTTGACCTGTTTATCTCTTAAAATACTTTTAAATAATGGGAAGGAAATTCAAGCAAGTAAAAGATACTGTATGCTAAGTCCACAGATGCCCACGAAGCCCACCGATGCCCATTTGATTAGCTCTATGAACTTAAAGGATGAGATTCCCTCCACCTTGATGAGAAGCAAACCAGACTGGCTAAAACAAAAGACGACCTGCCCAGCTGAGAAGCAAAGCAGAACCAATTTTTAAAAAAGCAAATGTTTCTCTAAGATGTACTGGTGTGTATCTGACTGAATATCTACAAAACTTTTCTTTTTCAGTCTTGGCCGAACCCTTTAAACAAATTAATTTGACCAAAGCAGCAGCTTTTTTTCCCTTAAATGAAGAATGTGTCCTTGAAGATGAACAAGACAGGAAATGAGTAGCGAAAACTGTTTCTAAAGGAGAGTTCATTCATTTCACATAATTTTGGGGTAACTATCGTATCCAGGGTACTGTGTGAGGTCCCAGGAAATCAGAGATGACAAGTCCCAGATTCTGCCATCAGTGGAGACAGCAGGGGTTCCTATGCTGAGACAAGAGAGCTCGTGCACATGTGAACATTTATTTGTGCACACGCAAGCTGATTATGGGAGCCAGAGAGGTATCCTGCATCGCGAAAACCAGATGACAGGCAAGGGTCAAGTCGGCAGAGTTTGGCAAGTCCAGAACTAGCCTGTTTTGACTTCCTCAGCTGACCAGTGTATTCACAGCCTCTCTGTCTGCTATGGACTCAATGTTTGAGCCTCCATGTTAAGTCACTAACCTCCCAATGTGAACATGGTTAAAATCAAAAACACTTGCCAAACAACCAAACGGGCAAACATACGGTTCAAGGCCTAGAGAAGGTGGAGAGGTGATTTCTAGCTGGGGTGACTGGGGAGGTTGATTTGAGAGCAACGTGGGCTGGGTTTCTTCCCACCGGGAGGAACATATACAGCAAACAGGGTTGGACCTCTGCCATCAGGCGGGTCCTTCCGAAAGCGCGTTCCACTTAATAGAGACCTCAGACTCCTTCCATGTTCAAAGCGTCTTGCATTGACAGCACTTGGTACGATGTACCCTTCTTTGAATGATCGAATGCGCACCAGTTCATTCAAGGTTCTGAGAAGTCCTGCAGATGGTGATCTAGAATTTCCCAACAGAATTTCTCAAATGCGTAACCAGGCACGAAAACGAGTCTTGGGAGCCATCTTGTCATTATGGTGAACCTGGCAATGATTGTGGGCAGGAACGTGATATTCTGCGAGAGCTGAAATTGTGGGGAGCTAGACTCAGGGAATTAGGTGCCAGATGGATAACTCAAGATTGGCCCAAAAAACACCCCAAAAACAAACAAAAACTAAACAGTGCTCAGTTTGCTGCTGCTTTTCTCACTGTAACTTAGTAGATAACAATCCCAGAGGTTCAACAGACTTTGCATAAGTGTGAAATTGCCAGAAGTAGAAACGCGGTACAGACCAAATTAAAATAATTTCTGTTTCATTTAGATGTGGCTGGTCTAATGACAAGACCCACTTAAAAACAAATAATATTTACTTAGAATTTGTCCGACAGTATTTAAAGATAAAGACACACATAAGCAGCAGTTTCTAGAGCTGCCCGAGAGCCTAACCTGCTAAAGCATGACCACACGCTCCACAAATCTCTACGCCGATAGAAGTTGCCACCTTGGTCTCAAAATTCTATGGAGATGGTGTCCTTTGTTGGGGTTGAGCTCTGCTTTGGTCTTGCATAAATCTTTGACTTGGGGAAGATTACTGATCTCACAGCCAAAGCCAATAAGAGCGAACAAAATTGAGGTGGGCTTATTAAACCAGGAACAAAAGAAGGATCCTCACAATAGATATGATTATTGGAAATTCTGCACAATAAATGAAACACAGAGTGGAAGGAAGAGGCACAAATATTGGAAATGACAAGGCAAAGTTGGATTTATTTACAGATGCTATGACAGTCCGCCTCGGCAAAGCAAACGGGTCCGCTCTTAGAAGGTTAGGCACATTGATTAGTCCCAAAGTATTTTAATCTGTTTCCTCTGTCAAACGTAAGTAAAAACCACTGAAGCTCCTAAGGCAACAGGACACAGAACATAAACCCAGAGATACACTCCGTGGGAGAACGTTTCCACCAGCCCCAGCTCATGTTCATTATATCAGGAACCACCCTTCACCTGCGGACCCTCCTCGGTCAGCAGGACAGGTGAAGGAATTTGTCCTTTTTTCTAACAGCCTTGGAAAACCACGGAGGGTTGAAGCAGGTACGGACACGATCTAATTGCTGCTTCAGACAATTCTCCGACTATAGAGAGAAGGCTGGCTTATGGGGAAAAGGCCAAGAGCAGAGAGGCCAGCCAGGAGGAGGTGTTTGCTCCAAAGGAGTAGAAAAAAATAGTAATTATTATTATTAAAGGAAAACTGTTTCTCGATTCACAGCACTTCCGACACCCAACGTGTGGCTCTTCCACACCGAGCAAGCCTCCAGTTCTCCTGGGACACCAGCTGGGTGCCGTCCGCTTCAATTCAACTCTGATAGGAGCCCGGGTGCGCGCAGACCTCACGCGGTAAGACTCGGTGGCCCAGGACGGCTCCCACGTCAACCCCAAGCGCAGGGACTGGGTCCCCAGGCCGCCCACACTTGTGTCCGACAAGGCTACACACGGAGGGTCCCCGTGACGCCCTCCTCAGGGAACGCAGGCAACACGTGGCTGACTCACCCGTTTATCAGAAAGGGACGAACAGCCAGAGAGAGCGGTGGAGGGCGAGGCCCGGGGGGGCCCCGAGCGCGGGAGCTTCTGTCTCCGTGGAGCATGCGGGGCGTCACTCTGCCAACGTGCGGACGGGCTCCCCAAGCCGGAAACTCTCGGAACCCCTCTACGTAGAGAGCTTGCGGGGCTGCCGCCAGGCACGACCGTCGGAAGCCTCGCGCAACGTGAGCCGCTCGAGCCCCGCCCCCTCTGCGCCCCGCGGCGCCTGGGGGCGGGGCTGAACGGGCCCACCCTCTCGTCACGTGGTTGGTTCCTCGGGGCAACCGGCCCGCACCTCCCAGGGCTACGCCTCGGCGCAGACTCAGGAGCGGCGCGGCTCGTTCCGAGGGTGGCAGGATGCTCCTCTGGCCTGCGACACTCGGGAAGCTTCTAGGGTTTCGGGAGCTCTGCGCCAGGAACCAGGAGATCACCCTGCATTAGGATGCGCCCTAAATCCAATAATAAGGGTCCTTATGATAAAAAAAGAGGAGCCCCGGGAAGACGGAGGAAGAGACGGGAGGGATGCGGCCACGAGCCCAGGGACGCCTGGAGCCCCCAGAAGCTGGAAGAGGCAGGAGGGACCCTCCCCTGGAACCTCTGCAGGGAGCGCGGCCCTGCCCACACCTGGATCTCAGACTTCTTGTCCCCAGGACTAGGGGAGGATAAATGTTTGTTGTTTAAAGCCACCTGGTTTTTGGTAATTTTTTGCGGCAACCCTAGGAAATTTGTACAGCCCTGTAGTATATACGGAATGTCTTTTACTCCATACCTTACCTCTTTCAGGGGTACTTACTTTTTAACTTTTAGTTCCAATTATTTTATAAAAGACTTGGTAATCAAATGAAGGGTGGAAATTCAGATAGCACCATGCAGGTAGGGAGATGTTTGTTTGGAAGAGCGAGCCTTAGTCAGCACACCGGAAATGCCGCTACTTAAAAGAGGAGAGAGGTCCTCCTGACACCTCTGCCTGACCCCTTGGTTCACAAGCACAGGTTACAGGTGAGCTGCATGTACAGCTACAAGAACCACCTGTGGGTGATTAAACTTGCCAGGTGCCTGTGATGTCCATGTAGCTAGTCCTCTAATGCATGCCTCTCGTGTCTGTATTCCTAGTTCATTTTCAAACAAGGTAAGAGGGATTTTTAAATTAATTTTAATAAAGGGAGAAATAACCTCTACTACGCAATTCTAAGAAGACATAACGGGTGTGATGGGAACACCAGCAGCGGTGCCTACACCAATGTTTTTCTTTTCTTAAATTCATGGTTATCAAAGCCAGAGTGAAAATATTGTAAAATGCCGAGACGTGAATAATTAAACTACAGATTTTGAGAAGGAGAACACTTTGATGGAATGGATCATTATGAATCAGCAGATGGAAGTATAGAATTATTTGAACTATTGAATGTAACGATTTAGTTAAAATGGGAGAAATATATTGTAGAAAGTGGTTCTCAAGATGGGGTGCGTGGACCGGAAGCCTATCAGCTGCACCTGGGAACTTGTTAGAAATGCAAATTCTTGGGTGTCACCCCAGACTTGCTGACTCAGACCCTCAGGGGAGCCCAGACTGCTCTTTTCTAACAAGCCTTCCTGGGGGGCCCATGCCACCCTCTGCTAATATGTGGCTAGAACGGAGTCATTTACCCTTCTATCTCTGCAAGCAGTGCTCCAGAGAATATGACCATGGTAGAAAAAAACAGGACATTGCCGCTTAAGAGAATCAAACATACAACCTTCAAACGGTTTATTAAAGAAACTGGCAATTTGGAAATCTGCCTTTTGTTCTGAATCCTTAGTCACACAGATGAAGCATGTACTTGAAAGGCTGGCAGAGCAATTTGGCCGCTGATAATTTAATTGGGCTGCTACCTGGTAGAGAGCTGTTTGCTGCATGAGGGTCGCCAGGGTGATGGCTGCCTGGAGGGCGGCGGCCGGGGGGGGGGGGGGGGGGGGGGGGGGCGGACCAGGAATCAACAGTGATGGTCTCCTATCGAGAAGCAAATGGGAGCAGAGTTGCCCCTATTAGGCTGCTTATCCCCTGACCTCCAGGAAAAGTCATTAGTGGCCCCAGAGGAGCAGACCAGCTTGTTTCCAGAGCCACATCCTGGAAGCTGCGCCTCCCCAGCAAATATCTGGATGACTAGAGGGGGATAGAAAATTCCAGAGAGACGATGAAAGGCGTATTATCCGTTCTTTCCACAGAAAAGAGTGATATGTATCAGTGGGTTCCATGTCCCAGTTTCACAATCTTATTTAGGTTTCAAAAGTGCTTCGCAGACCCAGCTGTGTGGGTTACATAAACCTGCTGGGCTTATTACTGATGACAGGCATAGCACATGTCAAAAAGCATGCACGTGAAATTAAATTATCTCTTTGATAATGACAGGATTGCAAGCAGAGAATGAAACTTGTTTTCCCATTCGGTTATGCCAGAAAGGCTCCATTCCACTGAGCAGTCTCTCCCCCTTTCTCACGTGGAAATCATACCGAATATTTGCATTTGTGTGTGTAGGGAGTGCTTTGAACGGTCATATAACAGCAAGCAAATGGAAGTTACATTGACTTCTCCGAGTGTGAGAGAGAACTGAAGATAGGCAAGAAGCTGCTGGGTCAATTCCAGGTAACTGAAATTCCAAAGTGAATTCTTTCCTTTGACTTAATTATGATACAGGACAAAGTGAGGAGAAGCTTGGAAATCTTGAATACTGACATTCAGTGTAAAAACTAATGAAATTATATGTTTCAGAAATCTATAAACAACATAGATATAGCATCTCTCTCTCTCTCTCTCTGTCTCTCCACACACACACACACACACCTTACGTCTTTAATTTATATACATACAGATAACTGATACTATGGCTCTGAGTATGGTATTTATAATGTAATACGTTTGATTTTGACTATTCTCGACATTCTTTTTCAGAAAAGGGACATAAATTGGAAATAAATTACATTTATACATCCATATACACTCTTCAAATATGCAATCAAAATGAGAATATTTCCTGTGAGACTAAAAATAATAAAACTGTATGTAATTCGAGAGGTGGGGAAGAATCTTAAAATGAACATTAAAACATAATAAAAATAGAGATAGAGTCTATCCCAGAACGCCCACATTGCTCTCCCAGAATACGGTTTCAAAGAATGATGAGAGAAGATGCTTTAGAGAGAGAGTATAATGATTTTAGAAACGAAAGCAATTCCCAGGATAGGTCTTTCAGGGGAAGGAGCTGGAATTGTACCTTAAGCAAAGTTTCACTGTCCTGTTGGTCTCTGGGGCATCCCTGGGGTGGACTAGACCTGCCCTACCCGGTTAGAAGGAGCTCATACAGAATCAGTCTAAGACCTATATCAACTGATGGAGGAAACGCGAAACATGTACACAGTGGGATCTTTGTACTTTCTCCATAGATTAGGTGTCACTTCTTGTAGTTGATGGCTCTTTCTACCTTTTGAATTCTGGGTGCATTTTTTAAGCACCAAGAGAATGTTTAATCTATTCTTAGAATTCAATGGCCACAACAAAAACCGTATATCGGAACGCCACGGCTACCATCATACTCAACAATGAAAAAGTGAAAGCTTTTCCTCTAAGATGCAGTACAAAGCAAGGAGGCCAACTCTCACCACTTCTCTTTGACACAGCACTGGAAATCCAAGCCAGAGCAATGATGCAACGAAAAGGAATAAAGGGCATCCAAATTGGAAAGGAAGAAGTAAAATTACCACTTAGTGCAGATGACATGATCATATAAGTAGAAAACCCTAAAGACGCAACCAAAAAACTCTAAAAACTAATAAACAAATTCAGTAAATTTGCAGGATACAAAATCAACACACAGAAATCAGTGGCATTTCTATATGCAAATAATAAACTACACAAAAAGAGAATTAAGAAACCAGTCTCATGAAAAATAGCCACAAAAACAATAGAATACTTAGGAACAAATGAACCAAAGAGATGAAAGATTTGTACACAGGAAATTATAAAATAATGATGGAAGGAAATGAAAGAAGATACAGATAAATGGAAAGATATTTACGTTCATGAGTTGGAAGACAGAATATCGTTAAAATGTCCATACCACCCATAGTGATCTAAAGATTCAATGCAATCTCTATCAAAGTTCCAGTGGCATTCTTTGTAGAAATCGAAAAAAAAAAACCCCAACACTCCTAAAGTTCATATGGAACCACAAAGACCCTGAGTGACCAGAGCAATCTTTCTCTAAGAAAACTGTGAAGAGAGAATATATACAAATTAGGAGGCCAGTGATGAGAAGCCCCCCCATCATTCTGGCTACACTCTGAAAATTGGTACAACTGACATTCTCCCAACAAGCCCCTTCATGCAATATGTTTCATGTTCTGATAGCCTGAAATGATCCTTTAAAAGCCAGGATTTCAAACTTGATGTAGCTATGTTATTTTAGGTAACATCTAACAGTAAATATTCATGACCAATAGAAATGATTTCCTGAAAGGAGAAAAAAAATAAGTGGAAGATTTCATTGAAAATAGAAATTGGTTCTAATCCCAGAATAAA
Organism: Lipotes vexillifer; assembly: GCF_000442215.2. NCBI lineage: Eukaryota > Metazoa > Chordata > Mammalia > Artiodactyla > Lipotidae > Lipotes > Lipotes vexillifer. Next base: position 1,160,382 of record NW_006775372.1, read on the forward strand.
AGAGATTACTCGTAGGAATATTGAATTATAATAAATTTTGGCTTCCAAGTATACTGATGGCTTGCAGATAGAAATATTTCAAATGCTTAGGTTTTTTGTTTTTGCCTGACATTTTCAAATGAATGGATCTGAATATTTTGTAAAATTTCAATAAAGTATCATCACGAGTCTTTCTTCAGATTCATTTGTAATATTTAATGAGGTTGGCACATAAAGCTCCATTAATTCAAAACAGACTTGATGAGTACAGGGGAGAGGGAGTAACTTTTTTTTTTTTTCTTTTGCGGTACGCGGGCCTCTCACTGTTGTGGCCTCTCCCGTTGCGGAGCACAGGCTCCGGACGCGCAGGCTCAGCGGCCATGGCTCACGGGCCCAGCCGCTCCGCGGCATGTGGGATCTTCCCGAACCGGGGCACAAACCCGTGTCCCCTGAATCGGCAGGCGGACTCGCAACCACTGCGCCACCAGGGAAGCCCGGGATTAACATTTTGAGACAATTTTTTTCTCATCCCACAAATGGGTAATAAATAATGAAGATTCTGGAATTCTGTTATAGGCAGATTTACATTAACCCCACTTTTTAGTTTAAAAATATGTGTTGAATTAGCACATTGCATTTACCGCCAAGGAACTTACGTAAAAACCTTTCAATGTCAATTATTTCACTTTTCATATATATATATATATATATATATATATATATATATATATACACACATATAAATATACGAGAGAGAGAGAGATTTTGCCGTTGTTCTTGAGCACTTCTGAAGTTGTCGCTAACTAGAAGGATAAGCAAAGAACACAGCAGTGTCACTGCATAAATCATACGACTATTGCCAAAGAAGAAATCATATAGTCTGTCATCTCCACACCCTGTATCCATAAATATTGATATGTGTACATATACATTCCTCCACAGACTATATATGTATGATGTCATATCTATATATCTACATACCTCTCTATATATGCATAGACAGAAAGATAGGGAGAGAGATAAGATAGATTAGATCTGTCTATATATTTATATATACATATTTATATAATGTAAATATATAGAGACCTAGCTATCTAGGGATAGCTAGATCTCTATATGTCCTACTGTCTCTGCTCCTCTGGAGAACCCAGATTAATACAACAACCTTTGCTTTTTATTCCTGAAGAAATTTGAAATGTTTACGTATAGTTTCGCCATCTCTTCGTAGAGATGGAGACAAGACTCCAGCATTTCTTTCCTCTTCCCTGTTGCTGACTTTCTATTAATGAGAAGACCTAAGTAGCTCTGAGCAGGTAATTAATCATGAACCAGCAAGTCAAGAGCTTGTGCGTGGTGACTGCAGAGAAAAATATTTTGTGGTTGCCCATTAGAAATGCCTTTCATTCCAAGGAGACCGAATTTGGCTTTTCAGACTGTTCAGTCGAGTCAAGTTCCAGCCTGTGATTGCGCTAGAAAGCAGATGGGATCCAGGCCCGAGAAGGATTACTGGATATAAGGCAGGAGAGACTTGTCCACGGTGGGCTGTGCTCAGAGAGAAAAGAGCACCTAACTGGCTCCCGTCCACAGCACTTAACACCACAGCACACTCTTCGACGACGTGCGCCCTGTTCTGAATCTGCATCCCAAGTACAGCCCCTTGGGCTGCAAGTGCCTCTGTTTAACTCTCTTTCTTTCTGTCTCCTCCTTAGAGGAGAAAGATGGGCTTTATCTGACTTCAACAATGTCTAACAAATAAACTGCACCTACTTGAATCTTTCCATGATAGATGCCGTTTTTCCTTTTGTAATGGTCCCCTTCAGGTACTCTTTAAAAAACAACAACAAAAAAGGAAAACAAAATATAGGGAACGCCAATGATTCTCAACCTTGGGGTGAGTTTGTCTGTCCCCCCCAGGGAGCACTTGGCAACATCTGGAGGCATTTTTGGGTGTCACAACCAGGGGGAGGTGTGGTCCTACTGGCACCTGATGCGTACAGACCAGGGATGCTGCTTTCCATCCTACAATGCATACAATGGCTCCAAGAATATATATTTAAAAAATAAAGTTAGGGAGATAGTAGAAAGAATAAAAAAGGACATAGAATTCTGCCCCCAAAATTTTTTTTCAGTCCAAGGTTGAGAACCTGTTGGACTCCAATCTCCCTAAATCTAACTCACAGTGGAAGAAACATCAGAACAGAATTGATATAGTCACATAACCCTTGACGAACACAGTCACTTGTAATAAATCTAACATGTAGATGAGATTTTTGCAGTGCCTAGAATGTTTAAAACATTTTTGTACACATTAATTCAGTTGCTTTGTTTTAATGAACCTTTAAAAAACCCCAATCACGTGCCAGGACCTGAGTGCACAAAGGTAAACACAATAAATAAAATAAAATAGAATCTCTGACGATGCTTGAAGCCTGGTACAGGAAGTAACCCTACATACTACAAATCTGTCTGACTTAACAACAGGGTGACCCCAGGCTCCGTGTAGCCAGGAGAAGGAACTAACTACCCTCCGGAAGCTTGAGCATCTTCAGAAAGTTGGTGCCTTGGATGTGGGCCTTGAGGGATTGGAGGTACCAGATGAAAGAGGTTAAAAGAGGGAAGCAAACGCAAACTCAGTGAGTCAAAAAAAAAAAAAAAAAAAAAAAAAAGGAGCAGCATCTTTTGAGACGTGAGAAGGTAGTGAGGCTGAGATCTAACACAGCGGGACGGGGAAATGAAACACAGGCTATATTGTCGTGGTTTTAAATGTGATTGGCAGCCTGGGAAGTGCACACACTGACCTCAGACACCACTTTCCGAATGTGTGTCAGGCATAAAAGCAAGGGCCTAAGCAAATATTTTTTTCTCCTATTATTTTGCAATAAAAGAGTTGGTTTCTGTCAATCTTTGGATGTCTGGCAATGATCTCTTTCAGTCACATTTAATTTTCTTTATTTTTTAACTTCAAGAAGCGTAAGATGTAAACAGCTTGCAGGAGATGTTATACAAGCCGGGTGATGCTTTTCGGAAGCTGCATGTTGCCGTGCAGACACCCTGCTGGGTTGCAGGGGCGGTGTACTGTGGAGAGGGGTTAAATTAAGAGACAGATTTCAGCCGAGCAAGCCAGGCAACTTGGTGTATTCTCACGCGGGTGTTCAGGCTACCCCCTAAGACTCCAGTCTTGCCTTTGTGTCTGGGTTAAAGATCTCCAGGTTTCCTGGGAGAATGTTTTATTCCTTTCATGAGTTTCTACAAGTTACTGCTCCTGGCTGAACAGCCCTCCTGTCTCAGAAAGAGTTTTGCAGCTGAAACCTGTCCATCAGTCTGTCTCCCTACTGCTCTGTCCTATGACCAGAGGATGTTCCTAAAAACCAGCTCTTGGTTACTTTGCAAAGTCCCAGAAGGACAAACAAGTGATAAGGACAAAAATGAGCAAGCAGGTAGGAAAGAGAGAAAGAGAGAGAGAGCGAGAGAGAAAGAGAGAGAGAGGAAGGAAGGAAGGAAGGTAGGAAGGTAGGGGGGAGGGGGAGAGGGAGGGAGGGAGGGAGGGGGGAGTAGCCCAGCTCCTCAGCCCTACTCTCCCCTGCAGTCTGGGACCTACCGCCCTCCTCCATCTATAGCTGTGATGCCCTTGCCTGCTTCCTCTCTCCAGCTCTGAGAGCCAGGCCACCTATTCCGCCCTCACCAAAGGTTTGTCCAGATCCGTTTCTACACCCTACAGGTCCAGCCAGGCCTGGATGAGCTGACCGTCTGTCATCTACACAAACACAGGGAAACGCGTGACCTGATCTCTGCTTGTGACAAATGGCCTAAATCCAGTGGAGCCTGGTCCCATCCTAGCCCCTCCTCAACCACGTTCTTAGTCTCCCGTTGGCCACTGACTTAACAGAATCAACAGAGGCCACTGAGCTCTGAGAACCACTCCAACGGGAACCACTGTCGCCGAAGAGGCCACCCGCACGTGGACTGCAATGGATGCTCCTGCCCTGAGATGCCGGGCAGCTTAATGCTTTAGCCTCTCATTCACCAGACATGCTACGGAGCCACACACATTTAATGCTCTGTCGTCAAGCTCTGTACTCAGAGGAGAGAGTAGGCAGGAAGCAACGTTTCCAAGCGACAGGCTGGTAAAGGTGCGCGAGTGGACGTACCTGGTGGACAAGTTGGGCTGTAGTAACAGTCACGTCATGCCGTGTGTCTCCACATCACTCTTCACAGAACTCAGAGCAGTCAGATGTCATCTCTTTATGGCTTGGAAAATTCCTGCAAACCAGCACAGAATTGTATGATGAGATTTAGGGAACCATTATTACCAAGAATGTGGTTTTAAAAACATTAGGTAGTAGGCTATTAACTATTACACGTCCAAGTATTGCATGGTATAGATTTAGTTAGATATAGATACATACAGAGATACAAGATAGATGATAAGATAGATAGAAAGAAAATGGACAGATGGATGGATAGATAGATATGATTGGTAGATAGATAACAGATGATTTATATAGACAGGTAGATAGATGACAGATGATAGATACATAGATAGATACATAGAATAGATGGTAGGTAGATAGCTGATGGATTATAGATAGAATATAGATGATAGATGATAGATAGATAGATAGATGATAGATAGACATATGATAGAACAGATGACAGAGTCGTATCCTTAATGGAATGGTAATGTGATGGGTAAGTGATTGTAAAGCAAAAATGTAATATCAGTGGAAATATAAAAAGCTATAGAATAATATTATGAAGTGATGCTTGCATGAGCATTCTCTCAAAAGACGCTCTTTTTACAGGTTCAACCTAGACTTAAGTGCGTCTAAGGCACCACAATAATTGACAGCAATGACAGCAAATTCCTAATACATCTCCTGCCTTGTCAAAGAAATATTAAATTATGAATTCACTCTGGACGAAAGTGAGATTAATTGTAGCTTATAGCTGGGTAACTAATCGGTATTTATTTGGGAAAAGATCCCAGGGGCTGTCGGCTTTCATTTGGCTCTAAAAAGAGAACGGTACTGGGTCACACTGTGAGGATAAGAACATTTCAGGAAGTAAGGTGATGTGGGTGGCTCTTATTTCACCTTTCTACCTTCATTTGTCTTTAATTTTAACTTGGTTTTAAACTTAAAATAAAAGTAATGCATACCCATGTTAGAAAAAAATCTCAGAAGAAAAATGGGATATGCAAAGAATAAAACATGGTCAAAATCCAGACCAACAATCAGTGCACAGGTGTGTATATTTATTTACTTCAGTATGCATATATATGTATATACATATTATTTTTCCACAAGTGGAGGATATTATACACATTCTTCTGTACTTCAGTTTCTCTTTAAACAGTTTATCTGGGAAAACTTTCCATTTCATCATACATATATCATTGCAACAAAGTAATCTTTTCTTGTGGAGGTATCATACTTTATTTTACTAATCTTCAATTATGCCCACCTAGGTGGTTTCAAGTCCTTTGTTTTATAAATCATGCCAAAATGAGCCTTTTTATCTGTTGAGCTGTGCACATATTTGAATATATGGGTAGCATAAATATCTAGATTTGGAATTGCTAGATCACATTTCTTTCCAAAGAGATCACGCCATGTTATGTTCCTACCAATAGCTTCCGTTTCCCCACATCTTTGCCAATACTATATGTATTTTCAAATACTTTGAGCTTTCTCAAAACAACAGGGTAAAAAAATATATCTATATCTAATAGTTTTAATTCTCCCGTTAATATTACGAACGTGGTTGGACAGTTTTTCTTATGTTTATAAGCAAATAGTGTTTATTCTTCCATGAAATATCTGTTCACGTCCTTGGTCCACTCTTTCTGCTGGGAACTTGGTCTTTCATTAAATTGTAAAAGCTGTCAATAGCCCGCAAACGTGGCTTTGTACATAATATTTTGCATGATTTTATACTTTTGATGTTTCTTGCTATTTATGCAGGAATTGTTGGGTTTTGTTTTTCAGTTTATATTACCAAATTTATCAATTTCTTTGTTATAGTGTCTGGATTTTTGCTTTCCTTAGAAATGCCTCTGATACTCTAAGATTATTTTTTTAAATATTAAAATATATTAAAATATTTCAATAAAATATTAAAAATATGTTAAAAACATGCCCCTTTTATGTTTAAATCTTTGGTTTGTGTACTATTTCCTTTGTTGGAAGGGGTGAATGTACATCCCCCCACCCTCACAAATTTTTAGCTATTTGACACAATGTATTGATACATAAGGGGTGGGTGATTGTTTTAGGTGTCCTGGCTTGGTTTAAATTGCCATCTGTATTAAAAATAAAATTTTAGCATGTACTGGGGGCAACTTTAGGATTCTCTATTCTTCTATTGATCTGTCTAATCACACATCTCTACTGAACTTTTATTAATATTGTTTAACACCATGCTTTGATATGTAGTATTACGGTCTATAAGTTCATATGCATTAAGTTCCCATGGAAAAACTGCAAGGAATGTAAAAAAATTTCTTAAAAAGCAAGAGCATGTATTATGTGTTATAGATCATATATATAGTACTGAATAAAATTACTAAATTTTCTTCTTGTTTCCAACAGCTTTTTATTTTTATTTATTTATTTATTTTGCTGTACGCGGGCCTCTCACTGCTGTGGCCTCTCCCGTTGCGGAGCACAGACTCCGGACGCGCAGGCTCAGCGGCCACGGCTCACGGGCCCAGCCGCTCCGTGGCACGTGGGATCTTCCCGGACCCGGGCACGAACCCGCGTCCCCTGCATCGGCAGGCGGAGACTCTCAACCTGCGCCACCAGGGGAGCCCAAGAGAGTAGAAATTTTATTTGCACATTCCTGCCACTCCCCCTTTTCCTCCCCCCACAATGTTTGATCACATTTTCCTTTAAATGTTTCTGGTGAAGCAGACTTTGAAATATTAGACTGAGCTCCTCCTTCACAAAATGACAAAGAATACTAATTATTCCCAATGATTCCCGCGTTTAAACACACCATAAGAAAAATGTTGAAAAAATATAAAGAACGAATCAACTATAATTCATTGGAAAAGCATAGTATTTATAATCACTTTTGAGTGACCAGTAGTAGCGCTACCAAAGTCCCACATTTTCACTTTTCAACAAGGAACATACTAAATTCAGAATTTTTGCTTTTAGAATTATTTTTAACTTTGAGAATTTAAAAAAAAAAAAAAAAACGCTTTATGGACTTTTCTAATACGAAATATAAATTAATCATAGTGGTCCCACGTTCCACGTGCTGTATTACATCCTGGGGATAGAGCAGGAGCATGCCTGAAACACCCAGTGAACTTATACCCCGGTGGAGAGACACCAGTCATTAAAGACACAGCCACACAAACCAATAAAAAATAATAATGTGGGAAAATATGGTTCAGAAGAATATTTATAGGGATCACTGCAATTCAGACCCAGAGATCATTCTTCCTTAGCAATAGTACGAAGAGTGAAATTTCAGTGAATAGTCTTAGGATAGCCGCAGTTTAGTGGTCTAGACAACAAGCAACTGAAAATAAGTGCAACAAGCAACTGAAGATAAGTGCAACAAGCAAAGCAGATGTATATATTATTCTCCCCCAAACTCTACACTTTGGGCACCATATTCTTATGAAACGTACAGGGTTTATTCATCCTTTCTGCTCATTCGATCATGCGGTAAATTGTCATGCAGTCCTTCATCTGTTCCCTCAGCAGGTGCTTATGGAGTGAGAGGAACATTACCTACAGGATAATGAGGTCCTTATCTACAGGATATGAGGTCAGCGTTCCCTCTGAGTGCCTAGTCCGAGAACTGGGGCGATAGATGAAAATAGTCTAGTTCCACGTAGCGGATGCAGAACGAGGGTGTGTAGAAAATGCTATGAGAGCTAGAGGGTCCAATAAACGGTGAAGCCAGCGAGGTGTGCAGAAAGTGTCACAGTGCACCCAGCATGCTCACACGTTGCCGCTTTATTTAACGGCAACATCTCCCCAAGGACTTTGCACCAGCTCACAGTTGTGGAGTCCATGTCTGGAGAACTTGAAGGACTGGGCTAAATGCACACATCCAGCAAGTGGCCTATTCTCCCCTATCAGAGCCATCTACCTGTCATTACATGACACCACACCGATTACGTTCCTCAACAATAAGCATTACCTGGGCAAGCCATTAAGGCAAAGTCTGTAATGCCTCCTGCAAGTGCATTTTCTCCATGACCTATTACATGACGGAGGTCCCCACGGGGCCTTCTTTGTTCCAATATTTAATGGACGGGGTTAAAAAGGATCTGATAACACAGGGCAGTGGCATGGAGTCAAACTCCGGTTGGCACATGGAGTTGTTCCGTGCAAAAACAGAAGTCTAGATGACTGCTTTTTATCACCGTCAAGTAACCCCTGACTGTCTTAACGGACCTCCTTCTGAAAACGCAACAGAAAAAAGCAAACGGATGATGGTCCTGAACTGGCAGATGCACGTTTCTTTGGATTCCGTCTCCGCTAATGGTAACTGATTCCTATATAAGGCAGTGGTGAGAACCACACAGTGATAACAGGTAAAGGACATGGAAAGCTTGGACTAGTAACGTGGATTCTGCATCCAACACTGAATAGGTCTGACTATCATGATCTAGTTTCACCCTTGACACACTAGAGAAAGTCTTCAATTAAAAATTAAAATGCTCTTTACATTCCTGTGAAAACACAGAAATAAGAGTTGGGATACATCCCTAAAGGGTACTATTATGCATTATTCAAGTTTACCAGGCAATCGTTTGCTTTATATAACTCTGGCTTTAGCTTTTAAAGGTAATTCTGGAAAAGAAACTGTGCTGTATTTTTACCTAAAAAAGTTTACTTTCATGAGAGAAAACTAGTTTCTGGCATAAAAATTTCATTTGAAAACAGCTGAAAGAAGATCAAGGGGGAAACGGGAAAACAATGATCCCACGCTCTGTACCAACATTGCTAGATGCCTTTTTTACTCTATTATTTGAAAAAATATTTTTGAGACAAGCTATATTTTTTTGGATGAATTCCTCCAAGGTTCTCTCTGTTGTTATGGTTCTTATTTACCACCAAACTGAGTGATGACGTTCTAGGTACAGGAGCAAGATGGGTGGGTCTTTGGAAATGACCCTTCCATTGAACCCCTGAACTTTGGGGTTCTAACCTTGGAAAGTACCACCTGCTGGTTCCTCCAGCAGACCCACAAGAAATGCCCAATCTAGAAATCAAGAGCATCTTCTCAGAAATACAAATCAAAAGTACAATAAGGTATCAAATCACTTCACACCAGTCAGAATGGCCATCATTAAAGAGTCTACAAATAACAAATGCTGGAGAGGGTTTGGAGAAAAGGGAAGCCTCCTACACTGTTGGTAGGCATGTAAATTGGTGCAGCCGCTATGGAGAACAGTATGGGGGTCCCTGAAAAAACTAAAGGTAGAACTACCATGTGATCCAGCAATCCCACACCTGGGCATGTATCCAGAGAAAACTCTAATTTGAAAAGACACATGCTCCCCAATATTCATAGCAGCACTCTTTACAATAGCTAGGACATGGAAGCAACCTAACTGTCCATTGACAGAGGAATGGATAAGAAGATATAGCACATATATACAATGGAATATTACTCAGCCTTACAAAAGAAGGAAATAATGCCATTTGCATTTGGGATTAGCAGATGCAAACTATTACATAGAGAATTACATATAGAATGGATAAACAACAAGGTCCTACTGTACAGCACAGAAAACTATATTCAATATCCTGTGATAAACCATCATGGAATAGAACATGAAAAGAATGTATGCATATGTATAACTGAGGCACTTTGCTGTACAGCAGAAATTAACATGACATTGTAAATCAACTATGCTTCAATAAAATAATTTTTTTTTAAAAGAGCATCTTCTCGGCTGTTACTGGGGTTTTCTTAAAATACGGAACTTTATTAAATCTGCTTGCCTTTGCAACTAGATGGGTACAATTGAAATCTTTCCTCCTGAGATGTATCCAAGCACATTTTAATCGGATTAAGTGACAAATCGAATAAAGAGAAATAATGTTCTGCTAATGAGCATTATTATTACTGGTATTCTTCATAACCCTCTAGGGGATCAGACCAAACAGATGTTTCTAATGATCACTTTCAACATATACAGAAATATTTCCGTCTGTATTCTGAGGTGTTCTCTGCTTTCAGCGATTCAAAGAACATGGCCAGCTTCCCTGGGGTTATTTATTGTTTCTTTTTGCAGCTTCATGTCCCATGGAGTAAGTCCTAACACAGTGATCAAGGCATCATGACTAGTATTATTTATCTAAATAGGGAACTTTTATCCTCAAAATTGGCAAAATCTTTGAAATACAAGTAACTACTCAAAAATGCATTGAAGCAGGTTTTTCATTTCTTACTTTACTGTTAACCAGAGTTTAATTAAAGAAACCCCAGATATGAGTCCAGCCTGTAGTTAAAGAAACCCATATATGAGTCCAGGTAATTGGGGATAAGATGTAATAGCACCTCAACATCTGTGAGATTCTATTAAATAAGTAAATACACAAATTATGAGAAATACAGACTCTGCTTCATTCAATCCTCGAGTAACTGATTGGATCGTTTTATGGGTTAGGAAAACAAGGTGTGGAAAGTTTGAACAACATGCCCAGAGTTGCACTGTATAATAAATAAAGCCAAGACAGGACCTTCATTTCCCAAACTGGGCTGTATCGCGAGTCACGGCGGTCACATACAATTCTCGCCCCGTCCAAAGTCACAGGTTCATGCAGGTCTGTGTGGTGTACTGGCAGGGGGAAAACTCCAAGAGGAAACAGTTTTCTCTGCTAAACCTGTTTTTCAATCTTACTTGTAAAATTATTTTATTTATAAATACTTGGGGTAAAAAGAATGCATGGAATAAGGGGAGAAGAAAAAAGAAGGCATTTATTTGATACCTTGGGATTTTTATAGATTAAAAATCTAAGACAGATACCAGAAAAAAAAAGGAAATGATACCTAAATGGCCAAATACACACACACACACACACACACACACACACACACACACACACACACACATATACACATATATAATATTTTAAATATAAATGTTTATATATTACAAATATGTTGATTTATGTTTTTATATATTATATATGATCTCTAAGATACAAATGTTCATATTATATATATATATATCTTTTTTTGCTCACTGTGACTTTCATGTTGTATGTTTCTCAAATATATATACACACACATATATATATATATATTTTTAAAGGGTACTCAACTTGGTTAGTCTTAGGGAAATTAAAATTAAAACCACTAATTACTGAAATTTGGAAAGGTTGGCAATAACAAATGTAGAGAAAATGTGGATTAGCTGGACATTCACCAATGTTTGCTGACCCCAAACCATATTTTAAAGAGAAATTCTCAAAATGGAGCGAGTGTTCCCTGCCACCAAGGCCATGAAAGAAACCAGTCCCCTACCTCTTTATGGAACCAACTAAGAGAAGCGTCTAAGCAAATATTACATTTGCTGTTTCACAACAGAAATGACAGAGCTCAGACCCAGAACTGCGTTCAGATTTAATCATCCCTAGCTAAAACCAATCACTGGCTGCAATTTAAATCAATTTGCTCTGCATTAAAACTTCATGAGAAAGAGAATTTCCCTCCTGATAACCTGCATCAACAGATAGTAAGTTAAGCTCACACAGAAAAAACATACAGGGTTCCTACCATGTAGTTTCTATCACACATACACGGGCTCTATTTTATGATATCTCTCAGCTGAAGAGGAAATAATCCTTCAGTGTATCTTGCAAATGACAGTGTACAAGTTTTAAATTAAAAAAAAAAAAAAACAAGCATGTTAGATCTGGTTTCTTTCCTGCTGGCTCATCAGACTTCTATTCCCCCTTTGCTGTCATTTTGTAATGCGCTGTTAGGAAACATTGTGACACTTTCCATCTCCAAGAGTTACCCATCACCTTAGAGCCAAAAGGGAGATCTGTTCTTTGCGTAGGATTTAACTATCCCCACATTTCTATAGTGTGTTTCTTTTCCTTTCTATATGCATCAGGTAAGGCTTACTTTATTATAAATGACCCATAGTAAATTTAACTTTAGCATTGGATATTGTAAAGCAAACACTTAGCTGACCGAGGCATGTACTGTGATATTCTCACCTTTTTCATTTTCGGTTAGTAATGACCTAGAAAAGTTATTGGGGGAGAGACAGTTACCTCTATGGGTCTCTGAAGCAGCAGCACACACCATATGTCATTGGTCCTTTTCCATCTGTACAAAGAGAAACCTATATTCTTAACAAAAATTTACCCCAGGTGGTATTCGCAGCTCCTCTGAAGCTTGTATACTGGGATAGAATCTCCTTTCTCTTTTCTTCTTTTTAGTAAGAGTCTTTGCCTAATGAACAAATGGTTCTGATTTATTTATTTTCAATGTTTTGTTCATTTATTTGTTTTACTAGATTCTGAAACACCTTTTATATTAGCTAATATTGCATTAGTCTGCCTGACAGAGGAAAGCCAAACTAAAGTGATTTAACTGGAAAACACTTATTTTTGCCAAATAACAAAAAATAGGTAGGTAGGCAGTCTAAGGTTCAACACAGATGTTAAGGACCCAGGTTAATTGTATCTTCCTGCCACTCCAACCTTAGAGTTTGGTTTTTCCTCTTCATGATCACACAATGGCTGCTTCACCTCCAGAATTGTATCTGCATTCCAGGCAGACATCCTCATGAAGTTTTATCAGATAATTCAGGAAAGAAGCTCTTTCCAGCTGATACATCTTCACATGCCCTGCTACTAGCTCTTCTCAAGAAAACCCTGGGCTTCCCTGCTGGTCTTAGAGAGCCTCCCAGAGAGGAGGAGGTGGGGAGAAATTATTTTGCAAGCATCACATCTTGGACTCAATTCAGAATCCTAGTGTCTCCCTAGACATATCACGTTTGTTTATTCCCCCATGCCCCTCTGCTTTCACATCTGATGGTCCGTTTGCCTAGAGGAGTGATTCTCAAACTTGAATGAGATAGGACCACTTAGAAGACTTCTCCGAACAGATAAATGGGTCCGTTCTCTGAGGTTTCTGGGATGGATCCTGAGAAACTGGATCTCTAATAAGTAGTAGGAGGTGCTGATGCAGTGGGTAGAGGTCAACCCTTTGAGTAAAAGCACCCTCCCTCTCAACCAGCTATAGTTCAATAAAACAAAACAAAACAAACAATAAAAGCCACCTTCCTTCTCTACCCAGATTCTACTTATCTTTTAAAATAAGGTCAGATTTCCCGCCCTCTATGCTCCTTTCCCCAAAGCTTAGAAGGATGGCCTTGCATTTCCCCCATAGCTGCATCATGGTCCTTAGACTTGATTTTGCTACACTCGTGATTAATTTCCACATCAGACCTCCACGCACAGAGTCGTACATCTTGGTCTGCTCGCTGTGACTTTCCTTCATGTTGTCTGTGTCTCCCAGTGGTCAGGGCATCTCTACGGTTGAGGGTCTTGATGGATCAACGGTGGCTGGACTGTATCAGTCAGGCCAAGAGAAAACCTTTGTGGTGCAGGCAGAAGTCTGAATCCCACTACAAGATCCAGTGACTCCCCCCAAAAAAGTGGGAGCAGGAGGTTGAGAGAATTGTTGGCAGCCTGGTGCACATCCTTTTTGCACTGGATGCACAGAGGGGGTGGATGGCTTCTCTCCATGGAGTGGGGACCAGAAGATGCATTCTGGCCCCAGCACTAAGGGTCTCCCGCAACAACTTCAGGTACGCCTCCTCCCGTCCTGTTCTTTCCTCCTCTCCCCTCCTCCCCCTCCTATCTGCTCCCTTTCTTTTTCTTCTTTCTCTTAAGATTCTTGCTTTTCCTCCATCTCTTTCTTCTTCATACGACTGATCTCTGATTTTTTTTTTTAATTGACTGATCTCTGATTCTAGCTTGGAGGGGAAACGCAGGAGCCTAGCCACCTGGGAAATGAGACAAAAAACCCCAGCAGGTGAAGGTACCTGCACAGCAGGTTTACTGGTCCATAGGTTCACCAACAGGGTAGCCGCTCCCCTGTGGGTTTGTTGCAGGCTGGCTGAAAACTCCTGGATAACTGATGCTGGGAACCACTGGCCCTGGAGAGGGCCGATGTGAAGCCTCCACCCTGCTCCGGTCCACTTCTAACACAGACGGCACCCCGTCTTCATTGATGGATGTGGTCTTAGGGCTTTAGCCTGTGGGCTAACGCTGCAGCTGGCTGTTCCAAGAAGCAGAGGAAGAAGGGTTGCAGGGCTGGGGCCAGTTTTCCTGTGGACCGTCTTGCTCTATGGTTTAGTTTTTGTTCCGTTCCTTCTCCCTGTAAGGGCTGGCGTGGTCTCCTGTCTGCTCCCTTCCGCCCTGAGCCAATCTGGGGTTCTTTTCTGCTTTCCTTTCCCTTTGGTGCCTGAGTGCCTGCGCCTTCCTCAAATTCTTCGGTGCTACTTTTTCCTCTTTTCCACAGTATAATGGATTTATTATCCTCTTCCTATCACTTATTTTCATTTAGAGACATTTTCCCAGGAAAGTGAGGTAAATATAGATGCTGATTCAATCAGAGTGAAAAATAAGCCTGCTTTTCTTTGAGATAAACGAGTGGGCTTGGAATCGCTGATTCAGTGAGGAGGTACATTTTATGAAATGTGGGCACATACTTCCACGATGCCATCCAGGAAGGAGTGTGTTTATAGGACCGTGGGCGGGGACCGAGAGTCTATCAACACTCACTCATCCTTTGGATTAATATTGACTAAGTCCTACTGTGTTTCAGGAATATACAGTAGAAAAAAATATGAATCTCACCTTCCTGATACTGATCTTTTAGTGAGAGAAACTTAAATTTTAAAAACAAATCCATTATGAACTGCCGGTATATACCTCTCCTGGGTATATATCTGAAAAGAAATGAAAACACTAATTAGCAAAGATACATGCACCCCTATGCTCATAGCAGCACTATTCACAACAGCCAAGACATGGAAACAACCTAAATGTCCATCGACAGATGAATGGATAAAGAAGATGTGGTACATGTATACAATGGAATATTACTCAGCCCTAAAAAAGAAGGAAATAATGCCATTTGCAGCAACATGGATGGACCTAAAGATGATCATACTGAGTGAAACAAGGTCAGACACAGAAAGATGAAGACTGTATGATCTCACTTATATGTGGAATCTAAAAAATACAACAATCTAGTGAATATAACAACAACAACAAAAAAGAAGCAGACTCCCAGATATAGAGAGCAAACTAGTGGTGACCAGTGGGGAGAGTGCGGGAGGGGTAGTTTGGGGTGAGGGACTGGGTGGTACCAACTATTGGGCGTAAGACAGGCTACAAGGATGTATTGTACAACATGGGCAATAGAGTCAATACTTTGTAATCACTGTAAATAGAGTGTAACCTATAAAAACTGTACAGAAAGTTTTCAAACTTAAAAAGGCAAACCAACCAACCGAATAAACAAAAAAACCCGCCGAATCTGGTATGTAACTATGTTATTACAAATTATGATAAAGGTCATGAGGTAGGAATATTGGATATTATATGTAAAAAACGAGCCCCACTCACAAATATTGGCCATTATGTACTTTAAATGTTTAACAATTTTGTAGGCAAAAATTACTTAGAATTATAGTTCTAGTTTATCTACCTCTGACTTCTAATGACATTAAATATTTTGTCTTATTTATTTGTTTAATTTCCTTTCTGAACAGGCTTCAAATATTTAATCTTCTTTTTAAAGGCTTTATTTATTTTTAACATTTATTTATTTATTTATTTTGGCTGCACTGGGTCTTAGTTGTGTCATGTGGGATCTTTAGTTGCAGCATGCACACTTCTTAGTTGCGGCAGGTGGGATCTAGTTCCCCGACCAGGGATCCAGCCCCCTGCATTGGGAGCGCAGAGGCTCACCCACTGGACCACCAGGGAAGTCCTTCATCTTTCTTTTATGTGAGCATCTTTGTTGCTGTTGTTTATTGATTTACAGGAACAATCGATAGATTAAGAATTTTAACCTTTTCTCTCAGGTAAATGTTGTGATAATCACATTTCTTTGCTTTTTATCTACCTAAGTTTTATACTCAAAATTCTTTCAAGCACACACTAACTTTACCGTTAGTGTAAAAGCTTTCTCTAACACAGATCAAAATAAACCTTCATTTATGTTTTCTTATCATTCTTTTACACCTTCCTAAATAAGATTCGTGTCCTCCCTGGATCATTTTGGTGTGTGGTGTAAAGTGGGGATCTATCTTTTGCTCCCTTCCTTCCCTCAGCGGTTGGAGATATTGCCTTTATATTTTCAATATCCACAAACATGGGCACACACCTACACCCCCTGCCCCGACTCCACGGGCTCATTTCTGGGTGTGTTATTTTCATAACTGAAGCTATGCTATGTTCCTGTTGACATTATTCTGATCCTTTTGTCTAGCTTTTCTAACATTTGCCCCCATCTGCAAGCACATTCACAGCAATTCGGACCCACACCTTTGGCTTCAGCCCTTTTCCACCCCAATTTCCTTTCCTGACTTCCTTTTTAAGTTAATTTCTTGGTTGTTGGCATTACATGTCTAAGCACATTATTTTCGGGAGAGCACGGTCTTTCCCTGGGCTTGTGCTGGCACGTCTCATGAGTAACCATCTGGCTGTGGGGAGCCCTCCAGCTTCTGGGAGACGTTTCCCCTTCGGTCAGAGGTCTGGGGTGCCCAGCACAGTTTACACTCTTCGAATGGTGGGAGGTGTTTGCAGGATTTTACTTGGCCCTGGGGGTGTCCCTTTGATCTGGAGCCTAAGGTTCCTTCTTTGGTCAAGTCTTATTCCTCTGCTTCTGTGGCTTCTGGTTTGCAGGGTGTCCTTAGACCTAGGTAGGAATTCTGAGTCGGCCATCTATCTATTTTTTACTTATCTTTCTGCCCATTGTTCTCTCCAGTTTTCCGCTTTCTGGGTTTGGTGTTACGTCCTCATAATTGTTTTGTATTTTGACAGTTTGGTTTTCTTTAGTACCCGTCTGCTGCTGTTCACTGTCTCCAACATTTTCTTTTTTTTTTTTTTTTGTCTCCCTTCCTTAATCTCTGATTTCGATTTGCTTCTCCATGACTTTCATTTCTAATTTATATAGACACTTTCTCTTGAATAGTGTGTGTGTGTGTGTGTGTGTGTGTGTGTGTGTGTGTGTGTGTAAGTTGATGAGAAATTTTCAAATAGTTACTCCTGCTTCTTTCAATCAGTTCTGGTATATAGATAATCCCTTTGAGTGAGGCAAGTTTTTCGATTTCAATTTTTAGCTATTTATGTAGAGAAAATCTGAGTGGGTTCATGGAGCTGAGATGTCCAAACTCATATTGATACTCTAGCCTGAAATCTCCAAATACATTTTTAACATAATGGGGACCAAATGTATATATTTTTTATATCCTGTTTTTTTCACATAACATCAAATCATAAGCATTGTTTCCTTCTGTGGCTACACTACATATATCAAAATACGATTATGTTCTTTAGTCAATTTACATTTTGCTTCCAATTTTTTTGGTATAATAAACAATATGATGATGATCATTCATGCACACAAATCTCTTAAGTGCATTCTGACAGTTCCTTTAGGAAATATTCCTAAAACTGAAATTACGTGGTCAAAAGTTATGAACATTGTAAAGACTCTATGTCAGCGCTCAAGTAGCTTTCCAGGAACATTCTAAAATGTTTGCAATCCTACTAAGAGTATATCAGCTGCCAGCTTGTTAGTTAAAACGCTTTTCATGTTTCCCTGCTATAATGCAGGAAGTTGTTTTTCATGCTAACAGCCACCTGCTTTTTTTTCTTCCATTTTCATTTATAATTTGTGTCACTTGTCCATTGTTTTGTTCTAGTATTAGGTAATTTTTACTTCTAAGTGCTCCTATAGGACGATAAACTCTTACAGTATCTATTTTTTATATCTAACAATTGATTTTCATTTGTGGAAAGGTTTTCCTGATAAATTTGGTTTAAAAATATTTCATCATCTGGGATTAGTCAAATCAGCTATGCTTGAACTATCATGACCTGGGATGGTCATAGTGGTGTCTGTCTTTATTACTCTTTGTTGTTTTGGAAACAACTGTTTGTGGGGATGCAGATATGATTCTTACAACTGTCACAGCTATATTTTTGACAATGAAAAATTTCCTATGTTTCCACTTCTATCATTTATTGCAGCTGTTTTTCTAGAGTTAAAAAGAATAAAAAAGAAAAGCACAAAAGGCTGGTTAGCTCAGTATATGACTTTATTACACTTTTTGAGCCACTGAATCTACAATGATGTGAATCTTAGTAGGTCAGTCATGGCCCTTTCAGTCATTTTGACTGTAATTAGCAAGGAATGTCTGCTTTGGTATTATTTTCTCATAGCCTTCAACTCATTGGGCTTACATTGAGTTAAATTAAGTATACTTTCTGCAGAGCACTTTTGCTGTACTCTGTATTTTGCGTTCTCTGCAGGATTGGTTACAAGAACTTAACCAACAGACACATGAAAATGGAACCATCAGTAGGTGTAAAACAGTGTTTCCCAAGGTACGCTTCTTTGACTTATTTTCTGCAGATGAAATAAGTGTGGGAAACACCCATCTTGGAAGTCCTCCCATATAGACAGTCATACTGACCATGAATATATGCAACACCCTGGCATCTCTTGGTGAAGAAGCCTGTTTTAACTTTTTTTTTTTTTTTTGCGGTACACGGGCCTCTCACTGTTGTGGCCTCTCCTGTTGCAGAGCACAGGCTCCGGACACGCAGGCTCAGCGGCCATGGCTCACGGGCCCAGCCGCTCCACGGCATGTGGGATCCTCACGGGCCCAGCCGCTCCACGGCATGTGGGATCCTCCCAGACCGGGGCACGAACCCGTGTCCCCTGCATCGGCAGGCGGACTCTCAACCACTGCGCCACCAGGGAAGCCCCTGTTTTAACTTTTTAACCCAGCGCTGCCCAAACGTATTTGTCCACAAAGCTCTCCTTTGCTTGTGTATGTTGTGTATGTGAGTATATGTGTGTAAAACACCTACTAATATCGTGAAGGATTATCAGCATACAGGCAGCATTTGGGGAAATGATTCTCTACATTGTAGCCCACCAATAACCTCAAAATTTCCCTCCTACTTCACTGAAATATACCCGCCCCAAGCAAGATACGTTAAAAATATATGTTGCGAATAGATTTTTGTTGCAATGTCAAAAGCACATCTCAACCAGTTCACACCAGACTGCTTACGTATTTTTTTTAATGCGTGTTGGTTCCCTAACACAGCCTGGCTCCGACATTGTCATCTTCCCCAGATTCTTCTTGACTTGCAAGAGACCAGCAAAGAAGATTTTTCTAGGAACTCTTGGGTCGTCTTCACTGGGAACCAACAGTCTGAGGAGATACAGGACTAAGATTTCTATGGGCTTTTTAGGGGTGGGTCAGTTTGGTCCATATCCTAATGCTTCAGGGGAATTTGGAGCATTTCTGGGAATGTACCTGAAGTCAAGGAAGGAGAAATTGGCATTTTGTTCTCCACATAGAAGTGCATTATCTGCAAACCCGCCTGCAGCCAAGTACTCTATCATTATATGATGCTTGCTGGAAGTTTCTTGTACAAAAAGTAATTTTCCCTATTTGACATGGTTTTGTGTTCATTAATTTCCCCCCTGTACACTTTGCTGTGATTGCATTATTTTCCTCTTCCAGTGTTCATATGATATTTTAATTACCTAATATTGAACCATCGTCGCATTGCTGGAATAATTGCCATTTGAAAACAGTGTGTCTTTTCCGAGCAGTGCATTAAGATTGCTAATGTTTTATTTTTATTGTCGCCTTTGTACGCTTGATGGAAGTTTAATTATTCTGTTTTTCGTTTTTCTTTGCATTTAAAAATATCCGTGTTACAGCAGCCTGACATTGTGGAGGAAACATTCTTTAAACTACACTCACAGAGAATTCACAACGTGGGAGTCATGTGTAACTTGAAATTGAACTTGTAACTTGAAATTTTCATAGAACTCGCCCTTCAGATAAATCAGATGTCATGAAATTTGGGGGATATATTTCTTCACTACCTTGTAATTGGCATTGTGAAACTGATGAGTTTTTCTCTCTTTTATTGAGTTAATATTGGTAACATT
This sequence comes from Lipotes vexillifer, assembly GCF_000442215.2. Classification (NCBI taxonomy): domain Eukaryota; kingdom Metazoa; phylum Chordata; class Mammalia; order Artiodactyla; family Lipotidae; genus Lipotes; species Lipotes vexillifer. Next base: position 1,180,575 of record NW_006775372.1, read on the forward strand.
TTTTTTCTAGGAAATAAGCAGCTTATCCTATATAAATAATTTGTGGTAGTTAAGTTTATCAGTATTTCCTTTTGTGATTTATCAGTAGTACCTGATCTAATGCTTAGGTATCTTAACAAGGAATGATTTCATCAAAATTCCTCCAATTCCTGATGGAACAGAATGACTTCAATGAGGAGAATATCTTCTTCCTTCTGTAAGGATGCCATTTCTTTGCACCTGAAAATTAACTAATAATCTAACACTATCATGATTGTTTTCAATACTTCTTTTTTTTTTTTTTTTTTTTTTTTAAAAGTGGGCCTCCCCGGGGGGGCCAGTGGTTGAGAGCCCCCCTGCCGATGCAGGGGACACGGGTTCGTGCCCCGGTCCGGGAAGATCCCACATGCCGTGGAGCGGCTGGGCCCGTGAGCCATGGCTGCTGAGCCTGCGCGTCCGGAGCCTGTGCTCCGCAACGGGAGAGGCCATAGCAAGCAGTGGGGGCCCGGATTGGGGGGGGGGGGGGGGGGGTGGGGGGAAAAGTAGATAGGAAAAATAAGATGGAAGGCTTTTAACTCATCCAGTTGCTATTCATTACTTACTGTTTTAACCTCAAGGCAATTTTCTTAGCAGTTTCATTTCCAGGCTGTCATTAAGGAAATGATCTTATCAGAGCCCCTTTCCATTATGTTCTAGTGACAAATAAGTGCCAGCAGGTGTGTCTGGACAGTAGCGGTGCAGATGAGCCCAGACTATTAAACAGAAACCTACAGGAAGACCCAAGCATTAACAAGAAACTCATTCCTTGCTAACAGGGAGAGTTTGACTCTTGAGAAATGCGTGAAGGCAGATCTTTTATATGTGTTTACGTATAACTGAGTCACTTTGCTGTACACTGAAACTAACACAACATTGTAAATCAACTACACTCCAATATAAAATACGATTTTTTTTTTTTTTTAAAGGAAGATCTTTTAGATGAGGTCGCAGTAGCTCACACTTTTGGGCAGCCACAACCCTCTGGCCCAACGGAGTTGGGAGCAAAACTCAACTACCAACACGACATTGGAAATCAGCTATACTCCAATAAACATGAAAAAACAAAGTCAACAAGAACAGTGTTCCTCCACTTGAGCAAGCATTGCAAACACCTGCAAGGCCCCACCTGCAGAGGTTTGGATTCTGTAGGTGGAAGGCAGGACCCTAGGAGCTGCATCTCTAACCAGTTCCCAGGTGACGCTGATCCGAGAACCACAGTCCGAGAACCATTGAACTAGGCTACTTCTGAAGACTCCTTGAAGAGGTAGGACTTTTTCCAGACGTGTTCAATGTCCTTCCCCTCCGAAATCATCAAGTCATGGTTAGACTGGGGCAGAAACCTTCCATGGACACGCAGAGCTGCGGATTGGAACTACCCCGTAGTTCTTTAGCTCATGAATTCTTGATTACTCCCTCTGTGAATAACCCAGCGGCCCTAATCACTGTTCTTACAATGCTGACATTTCATCTTGCAGAAGGGATACTGTATTGTACTTTTAGATAAGTCTCTGTGTTCCTATAACCTTCTGGCACTCAGACTTGCTAGGTTACCTTTGCTGGAGAACTACACGAAATGCTCACGAGGGTGTCAGAGAAACCTCTTGTCCACAAATAGCTTCCTTCCTAGCACTTTCTGCATGCTACCCTGACCCTAGCCAAATGTCATGCTGTCTCCATTCTGAATGGTGACTCACTGTCATCTTTAGCAATTCCATAGTTGTGGGCTGGACTTCCTTCTATGAACCTGTCTCTTTACTCAGAATAGTTACATTTGGAGATTCCCCGGCAGAGATTCTTATGGATGGTTTACATGTGGGGGCTTTGTTTTTATTTCTTCTCTATAATGTATCTACACCTTCCAAGAGAGAAAATCTCATGAACAGCATTGAATCTGAGGCAGTTCAGAACCCTCATAACTCAGCTAATTCATTCCCCCTCCAAGAGGCAGTAAAACACAGGCTTCTTCATGACAAGTCTCTACAAACATTCGTAGAAGAGTGTAAATCCTTTCATTAGCACAGAAGTTAATATTTTTGAAGTGCTCTTAAGTATTCTTTTTTTTTTTGGTAAGCGGGCCTCTCACTGCTGTGGCCTCTCCCGTTGCGGAGCACAGGCTCCGGACGCCCAGGCTCAGCGGCCATGGCTCACGGGCCCAGCCGCTCCGCGGCACGTGGGATCTTCCCGGACCGGGGCACGAACCCGCGTCCCCTGCATCGGCAGGCGGACTCTCAACCACTGCGCCACCAGGGAAGCCCAAGTATTCTTATAACGAGGCCAAGGAATCTAGGCTGGGTTCATAACTGACCTTCCTTTTGAATACAAAGCTGATGAAGGACTATTCTTTTCATCTATCAATACTTTATCGCTGTTATGTGGGGCTTTATTTTCCCGAGCCTGTTTAGGTCAAATAATTTTGAATCAAAACTAATGACTATTCAACTAGAAGATGTCCAGATAAAGAGAGATCACTTGGCTCATTTTCTTGAGAAAAACCCCACAGACAACATTACTTCACTATCTTTCCTTGGAATTGTTGGTGCTTTTGATATTTATATCCTGATTTTCTTTTTCTTTTTTTTATCACTCTCAGTTTTGCTTTGTTTTCCTTTAGACTCCAGATTCCATGAAGTCATTCTATGGTGTATATCAGAAAGCCCTGCATACTGGAGATTGCATACGCTCATTTAAGGTTCCAATGACCTAGGATAATTTTTAGTAAACTTCCCTGCTCTACACAATGGGGAGGAAACTAGGTTGCAGAAGGTTGTATGGCACACACTCCTGAATTCTGATCATGGCCTTGGTGTTTACTGTCCATAGAAACTTGGGACAAATTACCAACCTGACTCATTTCCAGTTTCTTCTGCTACCAAATGGTGACAGTAAGATTATTTTCTCTGTCTGCCTAGCAATTTTTTTTTTTCTGTAAAAACAAAATAAGACCATAACTCTACAAGAACTCAGTAGATACTAAAATGTCATATTATCACAAGCTGGGTTTTGTAGTTGGCCTGAGGCATATTCTTATCTATCATAGCTAACACCATGCTTCTAACCAGGTCTGAAGAATGACAGAACAATGAGAATACCCACTCATGGATCTCTGTGATGTGAAAAATTTTCATTTCGGTCTCTGTCAGTACTGGGAAATGTTTCTGCTTCTTCCTTATGCTTCCACAATTTTTTTTTTAAAGCACTGGCTTGTTTTGCATTGTATGATGAGCTCCAAGAGTTGGGACAAGCAAACATTCATGCAAACATCCAAATGGATTCATTTATTTATTGGGTCAGGGATGCTCAAGGTTATCCTTATATCCAAGAATAACTGTTTGGGGAAAGATCATTAAACACTTTAGTACAATCTCAAAACGCCCTCCCTGTTTTTCTAAGGTCGATGTGTAGACACGGAATATGCAGCACAGGATGGTAAACAAGTGATGGAATGGGGGTTTGGATCACAGAGAACTTCTGATGTGAACCACTGCTAACCTTGTATTTAGCGAGAGACAGTAGGAATGCAAACATCCCAGTGTGCCTACAAGTGATAGAGCTTCTGAAGCACTCAGGTGTGTAGACTCAATGATTCTGAAGCTTTGTGCTTAATTGAGATTTATAAGGAAAAAATGAAAGACCTTATATCTATCTAGGCTGCTTACATGCTGTATGAACATATTCACCTGCTTGGTGCTATTAAGAATTTTTGTGAAAAATCTTATGTTTTCCTCCTAGAGCAATTTCACGATCTTGAATTCTCAGACAGTCAAACACCTCATTCCTCTTGACTGGCTCATTAAGCCCCGCTAACAGACCTTGATAAAACAGGGTATCTCCTTACAGTTTTGTATCATAATGAGTCATTAGGGAACACCTGAGGAGCTCTACGTTTTCAAAGGCAATACTGTATCCACGAACTGTATTTTGAAGAAAACCAGAACGTATGCAGGAAATAAAAGGAATATATAAAACTCTCTAATGCAAATCACTCTCTTAGTGGTGTATTTAAGCTCAATTTTTAACTAGATCAAAATCTGGGATTCAAAGCCATGATTCCGTGAACAATGGCCATGTTAGAAATATGTACTGTGTTGCTTTTTTTTTTTGGTCCCTGTGCACATTCTGATGAGAAGTCCCTATATTTAGATTTGTTTTGTCAGTTCACTTGCACTGTTGATTATTATTATTACTATAACCCGGGAGTAGAGTGAGTCATGATTAACTGCAGAATGCTGGGAATAAAAACGTAATTGTCAGTTGATGTACGTGAGTGGCATAAGATGGATCCTGCTGGGAGTAAGTTTTACTCTAATGTAAAAAAATCACTCAAGTAACTTGTGCTTTTCAATTAAACTCCGTAGCACAATAAAAGGGAGCAAACTATGGCTGCTGGCATCGCATTAATATTATGAATATACCCTTAAATTAAAATTGCCCATGTAAGCACAAATGGGTATGGGAAATCTGAGTGTAGGATGCAGTTCTGAAAATTGTAATAGACACTCCGTTACCAAATAGAGACAGATTTCAATGTCGTCATAGTTCGCGCCAGCAAGTATTAGGTTTAGAGAAAGAAATTTGCAGTGGAACCCAAGAATTGAAATAATCTATGTGTTATGGGACGTTTAACCTGGTAAAACTATCTTCTAAGAGGGCACAGGTCGGAAATGTAAGAATCAGTCCATCATGGCCCACTTGTGATCACAGCAGAAAATCACATCAGTCTTTCCTTAGATCGTCTATGGATAGAATGGATTCATACAATGCAGTAGTGATAATTAATGCATATGAACTACAGACCTCAACCTGAATAAATTTCGTGACACAACATTATAAATCAACTATACTCCAATTCAAAAAAATAAAACAAAATAAAAATAAAATGGTAAAAAAAAATAAATTGTACATGTAAATTGTTAAAAAAATATATATATACCAGCCATAACACTGAATTAAAAAAAAAAAAGCAAGTCTGGGATTTCCCTGGCGGTTCAATAGTTAAGACGTTGCCTTCTTATGCAGGGGCTGTGGGTTCCATCCCTGGTCGGGGAGCGAAGATCCCACATGCCTCACGGCCAAAACACCAAAACGTAAAACAGAAGCAATATCATAACAATTTCAATGAAGTCTTTAAAAATGGTCCACATCAAAAAACATATTAAAAAAAAAAAAAGCAAGTCAAAGAAATTGTCCAGTGTGGTCACCTTTATATAAATATCAAAAACATGAAAAGCCGAATAATATATTTATATTACTAGTATATGTACCTATAAAGGCCTATATACCATATGTAAACATATTTGAAGTGTTTGATACCTCAAACACATTTGAAGTTCATACAGATGAACATGTACACGAGGCGATGTGAGAAAACAGAAGCACGCCTCCTTCAGCTTTGGCTACTCAGTGAAAGCTTCCGGCAGAAACGCGAAGCTGGGGCTCTGAGACTTCAGAGAAAAGTGCCACGTGGAGGAGTAGTCTGGGACGAAGGCGTGGAAATGGGAGGGAGACCACAGCGCCCTGGGAGGTATAAGAAAGTTGATGTGTAGGGCTAGGGTGGGCGGGGAGATGATGAAAGGGGATGGTGAGAGACGAAGGATGGAATGAACACGCGGGTGAGATTTCATTCCACGTTTCGTGAGTATTCAGTGTGTCCCGGGCACCATTTAGGCGCAGGTTGGGGCATGGCGGCTGTTCAGATCCAAGCGCAAAGGGTCTGACCTCACGGACTTGGAAGTTACATCCTTGAATCATTTTGCTTTATCTTATTTCATTTCGGACCCTCCCCATCCCCAGCCAGGCATGCTGGCGACAACCTGGGGAAGATTCAGAGGAAGGCGGAGGCCCACGGAGGGGAGGCCGCGTGCTGTGCAGACACGATGCACACCTGAAAAGAGCAGGCGCCCAGCTAATGATCAGGTAGCAAGGACTCCGATCCTTGGTTAAGACCAACCCAAGGGAAACGGGTGTGGTCAGAGGAACCCCTGGAGGTGGGTGTGTGCCTCATATTACGGTGAGAAGAATTTAACTGGACACCGAATAGGATATAATGGGGGCGAAACTTCTGATCTAAGTTTGACACTACTACTCAGCAGATCTCAGCCAAATTTGCTGTCTTTTTTATGATAAGGAAGCATAAGAAAGAGAAAACATTGTGCCTTGGCTAAAAAGATACTGTGGCCTTTTAAGACAATAGCATATGCACATACACACACCACTATATTTAAACCAGGTAATCAACAAGGACCTACGGTAGAGCACAGGGAACTGTACTCACTATTCTCTGATAACCTACATGGGAAAAGAATCTGAAAAGGAATAGATACATGTATATGTATGACTGAATCACTTTGCTGCACACCTGAAACTCACACAACATTGTAAATCAACTATACTCCAATATAAAATAAAAACTGAATTAAAAGAAAGACAATAGCATGCAATGAGATGGTGACAAAAGAGGAGAGAAAAACACCCCATGGTGAGTTGTTTCCATTTGGTGTCAGGGAAAGGTTTAGCCCGTAAGAAGGTCAATTATAGATTTGGTTGAAGATTTGACCCAACTACAAGAAGTGGTCAGGAGAAGGGTAGCCTCAAGTGGGTTCTCTGTTAAAATTGGACTGTGTATTATGTTTTAGATGGAAAAGGACATGCCTATTCAAATTACTCTGCAGCATTCCTAATCAGAGGTGTTAGGACCAGAAAGTACCATCCATGTCCAGGGGCCTGGAATGGAAGAGGTAATGTCTACCTGAATGAATTCAAGCCTCACGTGTGGCCACGGGGCGGTACGGAAATGGAGCCCAGGGAAAGCGCTGGAGAAAATAAAAAGATTGATTTCTCACAGTGGACACAGATGAGAAGCAAAGGAACATGGTAAGGATGAAGGGGACGCATAGCAGAAAGAGAACAAGAGGCAAAACAAATTTCCTTCAGAAAGAACAATGGCCCCATTGGATACCATACTACAGAACTCATCCAAGGGAGGCAACACAAGCCTGGGTTATTTTGCTTAAAATTTTAAAAGACCGTGGCTCAAAATATGGATGTTCATAACTATGAAGAATGAATTAAAGCATCCCCAGTATGTGACTGTGCTTGAATCATCCATGGTGTAGACATATGCAATTGTGAGAAAAGGAAGCAGGACCAACCCTTTCCAATCATTAAGGTAAGAAACTAAAGGTATAAAACCAGTACGAGACGAGCACAGCCGGGAAGGTTGCGTGTTAGAATGCACACGCCGGTTGAACGTACTTATAAACTATAGTTACAGGAAAAGTAAGTAAGCCTACAGTAGCATCTCTGCCAAAGAATGGAGTCGGGCACGTAACACTCAGAAAGCTAAACACAGAATTACCCAGTGACCCAGCAAACCCACTCCTAAGGACATACCCCAGGGAAATGAAAACACCTCCACGCAAAAATGTGTACATGCATGTTCATAGCAGCATTATTCACAAGAGTCAAAAGGTGAAAACACCCCAAATCTCTATTAACAGATGAATGGATAAACAAATCACGGTATATCCATACAATGAAATAGTATTCAGTCTTAAAAAGGAATGTAACACTGATACATGCTATAGTATCCATAGTTCTTGAAAACATGATGCTCAGTGTAAGAAGCCAGTCACAAAAGGACACAGATTGTCTGATCCCATTTACATGAGAAATGTGCAGATTTACATGTTAAATCCACAGAGAGGGAAAGCGGAATAGTGGTTGCCCAGGCCTGGTGGGGAAGAACACAGAAACGAGGCGTGACTGCTGAATGGGTAGACGGTATCCTTTTGGGGCAATGAAAATATTTTGGAACCAGACACTGGTGATGGTTGCACAACACTGCGAACCTATTAAATGTCACTGAATTGTACACTTTAAAATGATTCATTTTATGTTATGTAAAGTTTATCTCATTTTTTTTTTTTTTTTACAAATGAAGCTCTCCTGTGTGCCACAGAAATAACATGAAACAAAACCCAATAATCTGAGTAGCATCTAAGGAATATAGATAAAAGCTTAGAGAGCATTTTTTTTAACAGTTTAAGACAAACAAAGGAAAAAGAATACAAGTCCTACTTTTAAAATGCCAGAGAGTGAGTTGCAGGATGTTTTCTCCTGTTAATTTCAGCTTTATTTACTTTGTAACTCTTTACTGTAAGATAATTATAGGCTTCTTGAAAATTGCCAAAGTTTTAGTCAGGAGAGGTCTGTATACCCTCCACACCACTTTTTCCAATGTTAAAATTACATCACCAAAGGACAATGATAATACCAGGAAATTATTGATAGGACACAATTAAATCAGAGATCTTAGTAAGATTTCTCCAGTTTTACTGCTAGCGTTCAGTTATGGACCGGGATTCCACATTATGTTTAGGGTCTCCTGCAACCTTTGACAGTTCCTCGGTCTTTCTTCGTATTTCACGACCATGGGTGACCCCCTTTTGAAAAACAATAGTCACTTATTTTGTATCCTGCCTATGGAGTGTGTTCACAAGCTATAAAGATCTCCAAAGAAGACCTCAAGTGTTTTAACATCCAGGGACTCATCTGAGAAATGGTTGTCCAGGAAACAGGCAGAAAGAAACAGCAAAAAAATCAGATTCAGGGGGCTTCCCTGGCGGCGCAGTGGTTGAGAGTCCGCCTGCCGATGCAGGGGACGCGGGTTCCTGCCCCGGTCCGGGAAGATCCCACGCGCCGCCGAGCGGCTGGGCCCGTGAGCCATGGCCGCTGAGCCTGCGCGTCCAGAGCCTGTGCTCCGCAGTGGGAGGGGCCACGACAGTGAGAGGCCCGCGTACCGCAAAAAAAAAAAAAAAATAAAATAAAATAAAATAAAATCTTTCTTCTTCTCCTACTTGGAAAAGAAATTCTTTATTTCTTAAGGAAAAGCCCTTATGTTCAAATGACTAATAATAGTTTAGTTGCCCAATGCTCATTTTTTCCCATCTAAGATAGCCTTTTAGCCCAGAACATTTAAAACATTCACACCTGAAACACCAATACCTCATCCATTTAAAGGGAAAGACACAACCTTTGGGAGAATATTATAATCTTCCAAGTGTTTGTATGGAGACGAAAACTCTGTGTCTATGAAATTGCTCATCATTTACAGAAATATGATTGAAAATATTGGTCTAGAAATGGAATTAAAGAGCACGCAGTTTTGTGGAGTGGGATGATGGTAAATATAAGAATACTGAGGTAGAAACTAGCTTTGCCACTTCAGCTATAAGCACTGAAATATCACTTTTACTCTAGTCATACTGGGTGGGCCAAAAAGTTCGTTCGGGTTTCTGTAAGAGGTTACAGAAAATCCCGAACGAACTTTTTGGCCAACCCTATGAGATGTATTACAAAAAGCATACTGTTATTGCAATTTAGGTGGAAGATAGCTGGAAAATGAAGGAATCAAACATTCCCAGCTTCCTGTGGAATATATGCCAGAGGCGTAACCACTGAGCAGATTCTCAGCTGAGCAGAACTTTCAAAGACATATTTCAGTCTACAAACCAGAACCTGTCCAATTTTATAACCTCCAGTGAATATTCTCATATCCCTGAGATCTTTTGAGCTTTGGAAGGGTTGATTATTTTTTCCATCCCATCACAGCTTTGGGGGAAAATACTATTACTGTAGAGTTGATACCTTATTTATCTTGCACTGAGAAAGACGTATTTACATGTATTATGATGCTTTGAAATGATTAATTAGAACTGTTACAGAAAAATGGAGTGCCTGGGTTCCAGCCATGAAGCAGACAGATTACCATTGTGCCGTTTAAGTAATACTTTATAAACCCATTTGTCACCCAGAAGAGGTGTCACGTGTAATCTGATTCACTGGAGGTAATGGATTAGGTGAAATGTACTTACATTTTCAGTAACACGGGCGAAATAACTAACTTAACCCATCGGAAAACCGCATTTTTATCTCTTAAATCTTATTACACTCCCCCGGGCCAACAGAAGAATACGTATTTGTATTTCAACTGACATCAGGATGGGCTAATGTCACGATTAGCTCCCACAAATTTTAGTCAAACCAGCCCCGTTTAGGCAGTTTGCTTGACATAAGAGGACTTGTATGGCCTTATCCACAGTATATAGTTATCCACATATGCACTTGTGGCCTTGTGTCAAGGAAGCGTTTCCTTACTTGAGACAGATAGTATAACTAGGAAAGCATCTACACCAAAGGCTCTGAATGTCTGATTAACCAACAGTTCTTAACAATCTTGAATGGGCAAAGCAACATGCAGTGGACAGTTGCCATATTTTGGCTTCTTAAGATCTACCACTTCTGGAGGCTGCGGAGACCAAGATCAGGGAGTTACCACAGTTACGCTCTAGGGTCTGATGAGCCCCTCTTCCTGCTTCATTTAGTGCATCCTCACATGGCAGAGAGAGACAGGGAAAGGAAGCCAGCTGTCTTCTCTGATGTCTCCTGTTGGAAGGGAGCTAATCCCGTCATGACGGCTCCACCCTCATGACCTCATTATCTCCTAAAGGTCCAATCTCCAAAACCCATCACATTGGGGATCAGGGTTTCAACGGATGAATTGGGGGGGGCACACAAACATTCAGCCCATAGCAGCATCTAAATGTCCTTTGTGGGGAACTGTCTTGCTCCCATTGCATGTAAACTGAGCGCAAAGATAGATCGAGCTGGGACTTCCCTGGTGGTCCAGTGGTAGAGAATCTGCCTTCCAATGCAGGGAACGTGGGTTCAATCCCTGGTCAGGGAACTAAGATCCCACATGCCACGGGGCAACTAAGCCCACATGCCACAGCTACTGAGCCCGTGCACCTCAAATAGAGAGCCCACATGCCACAAACTACAGAGCTCATGCACCCTGGAATGGAACCTGCATGCCACAACTAGAGAGAGATAACCCGCATGCCACAACTAGAGAGAAACCCAAGCAGACCGCACGCCAGCACAAGAGGATCCCGCATGCCTCAACAAAGATCCCGTGTGCTGCAGCTAAGACCCGACGCAGCCAAAAAAAAAAAAAAGGAAAATAAATAAATAATCGTAAAAGACCTATTTAAAAAAAAAACAAAAGGCTGATCAAGTTAACCATCTCCCTTTTAGGAAACCAAATGGGACAGATGTACCCTCTTCCTGAGAGGTGGGCATTTGACCTAAGCCCCTCCATTCAGGGCATCACCTCTTGAGCACATGGCGAGGATGAGATGGATGGTCAAAGCACAGTCACTGCAGACCAGTCTGCTGGAGAGAAGGCCTCCAGAGACCTCTAGAGACCTCTTGGTTAGCCCCGATCCCAAGTGTTGACCTCCAACCTCACATGGATTCATGAACCTTCTTGATAATCTTTCTACCAAATTGCAAAATGAGCTTCATTCGCTTTCAGCCAAAACCCAAACTGATACAGGCATGTCCAGTTGGAAAAGATAAAAATCTGGAACACTTGCATATAACTCATCTCATGGATATAAACTTCATTCATAAAGCATGACTGTAAAGGCAAACTTTACAAGGAATTAAGTATCTCTCATTTTAAAAAACTGATCACATTCAACAAAACACTGGATGAAATGCTAAATCATGTCACTTAAAAAGGTAAACTTTAATGTTGATTCCATGTAAGTTTCAGCGTGAAGATGGCTGTTGGATGATTTGGATTAAAATTCACAATTGTGGCGTTGCCTCTGGTGGGTCAGCATGAATGCCGGTTTTGGCCATCCGATGGATGGCAGCTTCTTGTTTTATTTTATTTTATTTTTTATAAGCAGGTTCTTATTTTTTTTTAATTTTTATTTATTTATATTTATTTTTGGCTGTGTTGGGTCTTCGTTTCTGTGCGAGGGCTTTCTCTAGTTGCGGCGAGCGGGGGCCACTCTTCACTGTGGTGCACGGGCCTCTCACTGTCGCGGCCTCTCTTGTTGCGGAGCACAGGCTCCGGACGTGCAGGCTCAGTAGTTGTGGCTCACGGGCCCAGTCGCTCCGCGGCATGTGGGATCCTCCCAGACCAGGGCACGAACCCATGTCCCCTGCATTGGCAGGCAGATTCCCAACCACTGCGCCACCAGGGAAGGCCTAGCTTCTTGTTTTGATTGCAACCGAGGATTAAAACCATGTCAGAAGATGGTACTTGAGGAATAGAATCAGAATCTCATGGTTCCCTTTGCCAGGTGACAACAGTATGTGTCAAATAACAACAGGGTTCTCCAGTGAACCTTTACTTGAGGCTGTCATTCCTACCTAGTTTCCTGTATCTCCAATCTTAACCTTTTCCCATGTGTTCTCCAAAACAAATAAATAAATAAAATAGTCAGAGAAATATTTACAAAGAGAAATCTGATCATGACCACGACTTTGACATCTTCCCATATCTTTTAGGATGAGCTCTGAAGCCCATACCATGACTTTGAGAATCTGGTCCCTGCTACCGGCAAGCCTCCCCTCCCGGCGCCTCTCCCTCCCGTGGTCTCTGCCCACTTCACCCCCCGCCAGCCACGCGGCATTTATTTCTGTGCCTCTCACATCATGGGGCTCCTGCCAGGTGTCTCCTCTAGCCTGAAATACCCTCAACCTCACCCCCATGCCTCGCAATCTCACTCCCACCTCCAACACCCACATTTGCAAATTTCTACTCATTCTCCCTGCCTCAGCGTACCCTGTCTTTTGCCATTTTCCTTCCACGTCACCGAACACCCCGCCGTTTCAGTTTCCCTACTGCTCTTCTGAACTGTAGAGCTCACTTGGCTGTATCCTGTAGTGGAAAGTAACAGGGGTCGCTCATTCACTGTTATATTCCTAAGACCTAGTGTCACTCCCAGCTCCTAGCAGGTGCCAAGAAATGTATTTGTTAATGGCATGTGACTCAGCCATAAAGAAGAATGAAATACTGCCATTTGCAGCAACATGGATGGACCTAGAGATTGTCATACTAAGTGAAGTCAGTCAGGCAGAGAAAGACAAATATCATTTGACATTGGTTATATGTGGAATCTAAAATATGATACAAATGAACTTATCTACGAAACAAAAATAGAGTCACAGATGTAGAAAACAAACTTACAGTTACCAGGGGGTGAGGTGGGGAGGGATAAATTGGGAGACTGGAATTGACATATACACACTACTGCATATAAAATAGATAACCAATAAGGACTTACTGTACAGCACAGGGAACTCTACTCAATACTCTGTAATTACCTGTATGGGAAAAGAATCTGAAAAAGAGTGGATATATGTGTATGTATAACTGATTCACTTTGCTGTACACCTGAAACTCACACAACGTCGTAAATCAGCTATACTCCAATAAAAATTTTAAAAAAGAACTGTTTGTTGTCAGCGTCTTGTTGCAGGAACAGCAAACCCCGATCCACCGATGAGCTGACAGATGGTGGGACCACCGCTATGGCCTCCGTCCATATCCTCAACCCTAGCCGACTTCTGAGAGTACCACCTCTGTCACACTTGGGGAAGGAAGTCCACCTGTTTACCAGGTATTGGAGGGTAGTCACTCAAGCAAGATGGGCTCTTTGTCATCCTTGTAGAAACGTTATCATTACCCTGCCTTAAACTAGTGAGCACTCCCCATCACCGCACCGTACACAAATCCTACCACAGAGCTGTGAAAATGAAAAGGCTACCTCTATGTAAGTCAGCCTAGCACAGGACCCTGAGGACGTACACACACGTAGCTGTAACAGGAGAGAGCTACCAAGGCCCGTGGCACATGAGAGGAGCTCTCTCAGTCACTGGGAGATGGATCAGTGTTCTACAGGGACGCTGCTACCTTGAAATGTTCCGTGATTACATTCTGGGAAGCATGCTCCTTTCTGCACAGTTTTGCTACAAAAACATTTAAAATCTCTGCTTAAAATATGGGGCCAGACTGACATGTTTTATGTGAAATAATTAGGAGAATTTTAGAAGTAGTAATTTTGGTAATTACCAAATAGTGTGATTCTTCCCCAATAAAGCATATGTCAAATTACATTTAAAAAAAAATCACTAGGTTGTTCTCCCTTTAAAAGATTTTACACATGCAGAATACAAGTTTAAATATGCTAATGCTTTCTCCCGGTATTGTATTTAAGTAACTGTTTTTAAAACCAATTGAGGGTTTCCCTGCTGGCTCAGTGGTTCAGAGTCCGCCTGCCGATGCAGAGGACGTGGGTTCGTGCCCCGGTCCGGGAAGATCCCACGTGCCGTGGAGCAGCTGGGCCCGTGAGCCATGGCCGCTGAGCCTGCGCGTCCGGAGCCTGTGCTCTGCGATGCAGAGGACGTGGGTTCGTGCCCCGGTCCGGGAAGATCCCACGTGCCGTGGAGCAGCTGGGCCCGTGAGCCATGGCCGCTGAGCCTGCGCGTCCGGAGCCTGGGCTCTGCAACGGGAGAGGCCACAACAGAAAAAAAAAAAAAAAAAACACAAAACAAAAAAACACAAAACAAAAAAACACAAATGAGCTTGACTGCTTCTCAGTTTCACTTCTTCCTGTGAAATTTCAAGCTCTGAAAGTTTCTTCTCTCTCCCCAGTGATTGTTTCAGACAAAAATCACATATTTTTTTGCAAAGAAATAGCATGGGAGAGGGTACGGGAAGTGATGCCGAGGAGTTTTGCTCTCGTAAGAAAGAAAAGATTTCTGTGCATCTGATTCCTATAGATGACATTTTCCATTGTAGGTCTTCTAGAAAGAGGCCTATTTGTTCTGATAAGTCATCCTCATTCATCCCTGCAAACTCTGTAAGTATTTATCGGCCTTCTCATGCTTATTCATATGTTGTTGGTAGCATGCTATTCTTTCAATACAAAAAATACCAACACGGAGCTGATGTCACAAAGCACACGGTTTCATGTTCTGTTTTGTTTATCCTTCTGAGCGACAGGGATCATTACTGATTTGGGCCAATATAAATAAATGCACTCCATGGCCGTGGACAAAAGAAGAGAAACTGGCTGAGGCAGGGGGAGAATTTAGGCTTTCTTCATAAATGATCCCAAGTGTCTACCTGAGCTAACCGGGAATGAGCTTCCCAGCGTAATCGAAACAACAAAAGAGACGATAAAAGTTACTCTCCTGCTATTCCAGAATGGAAATGTCTGCTGGCTCAGAGTCACAGAAACAAGAAAAGGTGGAAACAGTCTCTGTTTGTATGAAATACAGACCACAGTCTCCACACACCTAGCTCTCAGAGAACGGCAGAGGGCTGAAGAGTTTTCGCTGAATAAACACCCCATGTCAAGGGACTGCAGTAGCCTCGTCAAAGGCTTGTTGTACACAAGTCAACGTTGGGGCTCAAAATTATGACACTGATATTAAGACAAAGAAATACTTATATTTATACATCACTTGAGTGATAAAGTGGTACTTCCCAGAAGTAGCATGCCTACTGCTAAGGACCGAATTGTGGCTCCCCAAGTCTGTATGTTGAAGCCCTGACAACCAGTGTGATGGTGTTTGGAGGTGGAGTCTTCCGGGAGTAATTAGGTTTAGATGAGGTCAGGAGGGTGGAGCCCCAGGATGGGATGAGTAAAGAAGGAGGAGGGGCAGGAGAAGGGGAAGAAAGGGAAGGGGAAGAATTCTTTCTGCACCATATGTGAGGACACAGCGAGAAGGTGGTCATGTGTGAGCAGGACGAAGGTCCTCACCCGAACTCAACCGTGCTGGTGCCCTGATCTCAGGTTTCCAGCCTCCAGAACTGTGAGCAATAAATGTTTGTTGTGAAGCCACCCAGTCTGTGGTGTTTTGTTATGGCAGCCCATGCTGACTGAGACAAAATAATCCCACAATGAATTGAACACACCCACCCTCAGGTGCCCTCAGTTTTATAAATGCAGGGGTATCGGTGTTCCAGGGAGCCAGACCGTATCCTAACCGTAATCAGCGCCCAGGTTAACTGTCTTAATAGATCCATAAACATACTGACGGTAAGGGGTGGGAGTGATCAGAGGTATTAGTCACCTAATTATGCAGAAGAAGAAACTGGAGGCCAGAGTGGTTGAGTGACACGGGCACCATCACACAACTAGTCAATGGCAGAGATTCAAACAGGACCCGCCCTCCTGACTCCCAGTCAGTATGGTTTCAACTACACTACAGCACATTAGTCCTGGGCTTTCCCTCTGTAGATGATGATGTAGAGAAGGTTTCCATAATTCCACTCACCCTGTATATGAGCAGCAGCCTATGGGGCCTTCCCAGTACAGACCACTCCAACCCCTGCCTCTTGTTTGTAGAAAAACTTTCGCCTCCTAGGCCTTCCCCAAGTTCCAGAGAACAAATTTAATCACAGAAGTGAGAAATGAAGAAATAAAGGAAAAGGATCAAGCAAAATAAATTAATAATAGTTTAGTCATTAAAGAAAGCCAAGGACTCCATTCCTCCAAGGACTATAGATCATATTCCGAGCCACGTCCTTTGAGCTGTTTTGCAGATACTGAAACCTCCACCAGGGAAGATGTCAACTGCATGCTGCCCACCAGCACGGAGACCCCAGACCAGCCGGAGCCGGAAGGCTGAGGATGCCAACTCCCGATGACCTCACCACCAACCTATCAGAACAGTGTCCACCAGCTGATCACACAGCCCACAACCTCACTCCCTCACCCTGTCTTTTAAACCCTTTCCCTGAAATCCATCAGAGACTTTGGACCTTTTGAGCATGGGCTGCTTGTTCCCCTTGCTTGGCCCCCGCAATAAACACTGCATTTTCCTTCACCACAACGTGCTGTCAGGAGACTGGCTTTGCTGTGCGTGGGTGAGTGGCCCCAAGTTTGGTTCAGTAACAATATTACAAATAATTCAATATGTACATATGTGCATGCATGCAGGACTCTGTGTATGTATATAAGCACATCCATATAAGTATGCACGTTTGAAAGGCATGAATAGGCCTGTTTGATAATAAATTGCCAGGAGGTAATGTTAAAAAAAAGTCAATCCTAAAATAAGAGGAAGGTCACATCTGGATGCCTAGATCCACTGGACTCTTGTCCCTTTCGGTGTTTTCTACCGCTAAATTGATCATCAAAAACAGAGAAACTCAACAGAATGCGTATGACAGATTTCACTCCTTCTGTCATGAGTTTCCCTTTTGAGTTTTGGGAGACCAGACTCAGCTAACGACCCGAGAGTGTTGAATATGTACGCTGTGCCATATTCTTTAAAGCTCTCACCGCACCTAAAGCTCACGACAGCTGCACAAAGGAAATACCAACCACGTTCTGTAAAAGTTAGCAAACTAATAGGTCCCTCCCTCGTGGGGGCATAGAACCCAGTAGCTTGAATTCAGCTCCTTTTAATCTTCACAAGACTGACTGCCCCTAAAGCCAGAAAGTGCAGGATTTATCCTTGTGTCTCCCAAAATCACTGGTAAGCTAAACCCTCTAGGCCTTGGACTGAGGAATTAAGAGTCTCTTTCTATTCTTTACCGCTTAAAAGAATGCTCTCCAAAATCGTTTCCAATATACGGGGGGCAACACCGTATGGCGGGTACGATTCTGGGCTGTGACCTTGGCCCCGTTTGCAGCACCCACCCGTCACCCCGCCCTGCTAGGTCTCTCCATGCCGGAACCTGCTCACCCTGTTTCATGTCTTTGTCGTCTTTGGTCTCAGCTCCTGGGGCAGAGCTGTCCAGGGATCCATCTGCCTGGTCTTGACTTTCTTTGTGAGGAAGGACTTTCTCCCATGTTGAGTCAGCTCTTTAGAAGGTAGGTCCAGGTGCTTCTGTCCTACTCAGAAAGCCCAAGGGGACAGTTCCTCCCCTCCATCCTCTCCCAAGTCAGGGGACAGGTGTCCGACCTGAGCTACACCCATCCAGACACCCTCCCCGGGAGCCATTTTCTCATCCTGGCCTCATCTTCCCATCCTACCCCAAAACAAGGATTCCTACCCATAAACACTCATGGGGTATATGTGAGGACACCTCCCGGGAGATATAATCTTACGTGTGACCTCAGGATGGAACGAAATGTTCTTTCTACTGAATTTTCAAAGGCACTGTCATTCTTTTTCGAAAGGATGAAGGCGTTTGAAGGTCTGAGAGTTCAGGCAATCGTTGGGCATCACCCCTCGGCAGAGGCTTTCATGAGCTGGCACCGTGAAGGTACACAGGCCGGCAGGAGGGAACAGAAGAAAGAGACCCGACGCAGGTTTGGCCGGAGGCCGCTTCAAGGGCCCCCTGTCTGAGACATGCTGGCTCTTAATAGCTGGGGAGTAACGTGGTGAACAGGACAGAAATCAAAGTCAAGGTGGTTCCATGGGGGACAGAGGTCAAAATGTCCATTGAGCAAAGAGACCGGGGAAAAAAGGCCAATATTCTGGGGTGGCACCTAGAGCAACAAGCAAATGATACCCAGGAAAAATGGGGGGAGATGGATTATCACGCATTTTGTTTAAAACCCACTCTTAATAAGGCAGGCAGTGAATCCAGTGAAGTTTTGAGCATTCATGTCGTGTCAGGAAGGGTGCCCAGCCAACTGGTAAGACTTTGAAGCAGACGCCCTCCGTGTTCAAACCCTAACCACTCAGTTCACCAGAGGGGGGACCAGCTGTGGCTTCGTGGAGAGCCTTGCAAAGGTTTCCAAAATCTGGGTACGTGACAGGGAGCACGAGACTCCACGGAGCACCCTCATATAGAGTTTCCTTTTGAAGATAAAGGATGTGGTTCATCTAGAGAGAGACAAAGCGAGAAACAGAGATCAGTAAACAGGAAGGGAGACATAGAAACAGAAAAAGACAGAGAGAGACAGACAGACAGGCAGAACCTGCACACATGGGAGGTCCAGAAGACGTTTCAGGCATCAGGCACCATCTCCCATGCCTCGTATTTGCACATAGGTCATGTTTTGTCTCAGAATTCTGCGCAAAGCATTTTTTTTCCCCATGAGAGTTCAAACCATAAGTTTCCAACATGCGTTTCCACTCCTCCAGCTGTGTCATCAAGCAGCCCATCTAACTGGTTACATCGATTGCAAACCATTGGTGGAAAAAAACAGCCACGGGGGTCTCCAGAGGAGTTCTGGACTGAAGGAGTGCGTCCTAAATCCCATGGCCCTTGTCTAGACCAAGAGTCAGAAAATATTTTTAGTTTTTTAAGGAACCTACATACTGTTTTCCATAGTGGCTGTAACACTGTAAAGCAACTATACTCTAATAAAAATAAAAATAAAAAAAGCGTCAGAAACCACATTGCCAGGTGATCGCGATAGAGCTTTTGCAACCCGGCGGTAAATCAACTCCATGTGTTCGGGCCGGTACTGATGGGGCTGCCAACTTCACACGGGAGTCCCTCTGCATGGGACTATCTCTGCCAGAAGGGTAGGACTGCGCGCTACCCCCACGCCGGGGGCTGGTGTGGTCTGCACACTCAGGGGAGTGGACACCCTAGGCACGACCCTCACTGGCTGAGGATATTCAGTGCAGAGTCCTCTCCCCTGAGCAGGGTGGCTCTGAGGTAGCTACTACCAGTCTCCCAGGGAATCTGCAGTTCCACTGAGACCCAGTGACCCACTGGGGTAGCCCTCGTGAATGCACTTATTGGTGTGGGAGGTTGAAGTCTAAGATGTAGCCCGAGATCCCTTTCTGCTGGTGTAGAGTGCCCTTCTCTTGAGAATGCGTGGGACCTGGGAATATGGTGAATGTCACTCTCTCTCTCTCTCTCTCTCTTTTTTTTAACCTATTATTATTATTAGTTTTAAGTTGTGGTACAAAACACACGTAACATAAATTGGACCATCTTAACCATTTTTCAGTGTGTGTTTCAGCGGCGTTAAGTATATTCACGTCGCTGTGCCATCATCGCCACTGTCCGTCTCCAGAAGTTTTCCATTTCCCGAAACTGAAAATCCATACCCATTAAACGCTAATACCACGCTCCCCCTGCACACAGCCCTGGCAACCACCGTGCCACTTTCCGTGTCTATGAATGTGATCCTTTACATACTGCACTGAAGTCGAATCACACAATGTTTGTTTTTGTGTGTCTGGCTTACTTTACTGAGCATGGTATCTTCCAGCTTCACCCATGCTGTAGCCTGTGTCAGGATTTCCTCCTCGGGGTTGAATTTTATAAATACTGCGTTTTGCTCATCCACTCTTCTGTCAATGGATACCTGGATTGCTTCCACCGTGTGGCTACTGTGGACAAACATTATTTTCATAATACTGTGGTTTGACTTCTACCCCCATACAAAGGAATACCGAGGCTAAGGGGGTGGCGTAACTTGTGCACACAAGCCAAGAAGCAGGCTCCAAACCCAGGACTGTCTGCTTGCACCCACTACCCCTTTTCTCTCCATCTTTCTGTACTTTTTATTCCTACAGAAGGGCATTGTTGTTGTTTTGCTATTGTTTGTTTGTTTCAGCGTGAGGATCAACAATGTGAATGTCACTCTGTTGGCTAGGTTCCTCACTGGTTGACTTTTGAGTCCATCAACTACCCTGGGTGGGCCTGACCTAATCAGAAGAAAGGTAGAGTCAAAAAGATAGGATCCTACAGGCCTGGAAGAAAGGAAATAGCCATGATGAGAAACGACCAGGGGCTCATATGGCAGGGACTGCAGGAGCTGAGTGTGGTCCCTGGGCCACCCTGAGCAAGTTTTTGTTTTTTGTTCTTAACCGTGGTTGTACCATTAACATTCACACTTTGCAGAAACTTGTTGCCCTGAATGGTAGGGAACTTCTCAGGCTCCTAGATGTCTCCACTTTATGTCTATATTGTTGTTATGGGCAGTATGACTCTGGATGTCCCATAGGAGAGGCCGTAATCCCCCTCCCCGCTTTCCTGCCGTGATTACTGACTCACCCCAGAGGAATCTGGCGTGGCAAAAGCTCCTACTTAGAATCATGGTCTCCCCAGTCAGCGCACTCTGCACTAAGCTTCAGCGGGTCCCCGGCATGGACAAGTGTCCATAAAAAGAACCTTGATAACCTCAGATCCTAAGAGCGTCTATGGGCAGTATGACTCTGGATGTCCCATAGGAGAGGCCGTAATCCCCCTCCCCGCTTTCCTGCCGTGATTACTGACTCACCCCAGAGGAATCTGGCGTGGCAAAAGCTCCTACTTAGAATCATGGTCTCCCCAGTCAGCGCACTCTGCACTAAGCTTCAGCGGGTCCCCGGCATGGACAAGTGTCCATAAAAAGAACCTTGATAACCTCAGATCCTAAGACCGTCGATGGACCTTTGTAAAAACCACGGTGCCTGTCCAGGGTGGGCGGCACGGCAGGACCTAGATTTTCTTTTTTCTCAAAGTAATCACATACCTTGAGGTGTAAGGTGTGAAGTAATTAAACTTGGTTTTGTCGCAACATGGTTCTGTGACAAAAATAAAAAAAATAAAAACAAGAGGGTGGCGTGAAAAACAAGCTTATTTTCAGCTCTGTGTTGTTAATCATCTGCTCTCACCCCGGGGTCCTGCATGGGATCATCTGATTTCTTTCCCAAGCAAAGAAAACAAATGAGCAGTTCAACCCTCCTGGTCTGCCAGCCCCTCATTCTATTTCCGCGTCTTTGTGCCAATGGTTGAAGGCTTTCAAGGGCCTCTGGCAGCATTCCAGTGATGGGGGTACGGACCATATTTGGGATTTTCAAGGAAAATCAAGTTCAACAGAAAGGAAACAGCCTCTGTGGCTCTTGCAATTCTTTCGTTTGGAAGGCAGCCTATCGCCAAGACCTGGGAAGGAAGTGTTGGTGTCATCCAGGTGCCAGCATTGGGGTCTGTGTGTGTTTCCTGTGACTGCCACCACTCATGGCCACCACCTGGATGTCTGTAAACAAGGGAAGTGCATCCTCTCCCGGTTCTGGAGGCCAGAAGTGCAAAATCAAGGTGTCCGGAAGCCTGCACTCCCTGTGAAGGCTCTAGGGGAGGGTCCTTCCTGGTGTCTGGTGGCTGCTACAATCCTTGGTGCTGACTGGCTTGTGGCCGCCTCACTTCAATCTCTGCCTCTGTCTCTGCTTGTTCTTTTCTGTGAATACTTCTGTTCAAACCTCCCTTTCCTTCCTCTTCTAAGGGCACCAGTCACTGAACTGAGGGCACGAGGATGATTTCCAACCAAGACCCTTAACTAACGACACCTGCAAAGACCCTCTTTCCAACTGAGGTCCCATTCTGAGATTCCCAGGGACGTAAATTTGGGAGAGGACGCTCTGCAATCCGCTACGTGATGTCCCCCTCCGTCTCTCTGTCACCTTTCTGTGGCTCTCACCTTGTCCTGACCCCCAAGGAGCTGAGAGGTCGTCTCTGGCAGGAGGAACGAAGTGTGCTATTTCCAGCACAGCCTGTTATTTATAGAGTGACACTGCCCGGGGATCACGCGCCTGCCCGGAGAGCCCTGGGATCACACGTCAGCCTCAGACATCAGGACAAAAGTTAAAACCCGCAGCAATGGGTTGGGGAACTGGCATCACCACGGCCGGGCTGGTCCTTCTCTGATTAATGGGGCCGACGGCGAAATACCAGGTCTTGCGTCCCCGTAACCGGGTATTGTTCTCCCACGAAAACGTATCAGCTCTGCCAGAAGCTTTGCCCCAGTTCCTTCTCTTCTCATTTGTGTTTTTTACCTTCAGGTTGGAAGGATACTTAGCAGTCCCCCTTCCCTGCTGAGTTCCTTTCTGGGAGCTGGGTCCCGGGAATCCGCAGCGCCTGTTCTTCAAAGGGACGCAGATACAAAAGGTCTGCTCGGGGGCTGCCAGCCAAACCCAGGGGGGCCGTTCCGGTGCTGAGTGCACATTCAGGCTGGATTATCTCCGCTTTGGGGGACGCTGGTAGACACCAAAGGAATGTGTCTAGGACGTCACGAGATCTCGCGGCTGGTGGGCAGAAAGCAGTGGTGCTGGCAGCGACGTGCCAGTCACAGCACAAAAGCAAAGAGAGACCCAGTGTATATTTTGGCTGAGAACGAGAAACCAAGGGTGATCTCTTCGGAGCCGGGGGTGACACAGTTGCTGGTTTCATCTTCAGCGGGTATTGATTCAAGCCCACTGAATGACACTCAGGCAAGCACGGAGGTATCACGGTGATGGAGGAAAGTGTGAGAAACGCGGGGCATTTTCCTGCCTTTCTGATAACAGATACCTAAGAAAACCTGATAATCATAGTGATTGTGGTAAAGCTGTGTGCATAGGTAGTGATTTTCTTTATAGGATCCTGCCTTTGGCTTAGACGGAATGCATCCTTTTATTTCTCCTCACTTGGGCCTCTATCTTCAGAATCCCATCCCTCCAAAGGCCTACCCGTGCTCTTGTCCTCCCAGGCTGCTGGAAGGTCAGCTGCCATCACGAACGACACAGTAACTATCCAGGACCAGGAAGTTCATGACCGACCGACTGCTTCAGAGGAAACCAATGTCCTTCACCCTGGGAAGGCAACAGGACCTAAGACAGAAATTCGGGAAAAAAACTAGCCGAAATGCACATACAAGAGGAGTAAAGATTCTGCTGTGACTATATCTGTGGAGATGTGAGCAGCCTTTTCATGAGAGGATTAGTAAACTAAGATCTTTTACATGCCAAAAAAAAAAAAAAAAGGTCTACCTGTAATCAAGTTGGATGGCTTTTGTGGCCTTGAAAGTGCTGATTTGACTTGAAGGTGCAAACTCTGTGATCTCCCCACTCAGATCCGAGCAGATGTGTGGTTAGATCACAGAATCACCATGCTCTATTCCCTCACTCATTCCTGCATCCATCCATTCAGTATTTTCTGAGCACACGCTACTAAGAAGTTGAACATTTATGGAGGGTCAAGCAAGTGCAGGCAATGAGCTAGGAGCTGGGAGGATTGATACATGCAGTAAGATACATGGTTACAAGAGAGAAGGCATCCCGCAAGGGGCAGGCATTGGGGAAGTAAAGCAGGGTGGCCTGAGAAAGGCTGGGAGGACAGAGGTAAAAACCTAGAGAATGTGACTTTAGACCCAAACGATAACTGAGAGGAGAAGCAGCGAAGGACATTCTGGGTGGAGGCGCCAGCATATGCCAAAGGCCTTGAGACATGTATTAGTCAGGATAAGCTAGGTTATGCTGCTAAAGAAAATAATCCATAAAATATCAGGCACAAATTGCTACAAAGCTCCATTCTTTTTTTTAAAAAAAAAATATATATATATACATATATATCTTTATTGGAGTAATAATTGCTTTGCAATGTTGTGTTAGTTTCTGCTGTACAGCAAAGTGCCATCAGCTATATGTATACATATACCCCCATATCCACTCCCTCTTGAGCCTCCCTCCCAAACTCCCTATGCCACCCCTTAGGTCGTCCCAAAGCAGAGCTCCATTTCTTACATCACAGTCTGATGGGAGTCATAGGGTCTCCCTGTGCCCTGGAGCTACGTTTATCTGGAACACGTGGCCTCCAGAAACACCTTGCAGGGAAGAGAGAGAAGGAGAATGAGTACTGGCTACTTGCCATCTGCACCTGGACATGACATGTGTGGCTCTGCTCACAGCTCATCAGGCAAAACTAGTCACCTGGTGCTAGCTCCTTACACGGTGGTCTAGGAAATACAGCTGAGCACATGATATTGGGTGAGCTAACTGTCTAAGCTACGTGCTATGAATGACTTGCACCCCACCAAATTCATACGGGACTGTATGTCGCTGTAATGTGACTGTATTTGTTTGTTTGTTTTTTCACGTAGCTCACACCTATACTGCAAGTTTGGAAACGCATATTTTCAAGCAGCCGTACAAAAGTATTCATGAAGAATGCATAAGCTCTGAAAATTGTGAAAACATCCCTGCTACCAATACATTTCCAAATACAAAACTGACTATCATATTGTTATTTCTGTGTAGCAGGAGAAGTTCATGCTCAAAACAGATAAAATTCTTTAGGTGTGAATGGTATGAGAGACAGTCTTCTTTTTTTTTTTTTTAATTTCTTAGTCGTTTGGGATCCTTAAACATGCGAGCCTCAAAAGAGGAGGGTCCAGGAAGGAACAAGCGTTGTCTTACGGCATCCAGTACAAGTATGGAACGCTTCACTAATTTTGCAAATTTGCGAGTCGTCCTCGCACAGGGGCCGTGCTCGTCTTCTCTGTATCGTTGCAATTTTAGTATATGTGCTGCCGAGGCGAGCACACTCATGTGGCTGTATCTGGACATGGGGTTTTGTGGGAGGTAATTAAAGTTAAATGAAGTCATGGTTTGATGGGATCAATGTCTCCCAGAGTTCTCTCCTTCTCTCCCTCCACCGTGTGAGGACACAGCAAGAAGGTGGCCCTCTACAAGGCAGGAAGAGGGTCCTCACCAGGAACCAAGTCATCTGGCACGTTGATCTTGGACTTCCAACCTGCAGAGCTGTGGGAAAATCACCTTCTATTGTTGAAGCCGCTCAACCTATGGTGTTTTGTTATGGCGCCCGAGCTGACCAGTTATCTCTCACACCAGGCAGGAAGAGGCTGGCTACTTTGGGAGCTGAGAGCCAGACTGAAGGCCTAGGGGCCAAGGGAGTGAGAGAGAGTATTCCATCAAATTAAGCTGAAACAGGAATGGAAGCCCATGTCATGCAGTGTCACAGGGCCATTGTGTAACAGCAAGAGAGCAGGAGGGGTGGCTTTTGCAGGTTTCAGAATCTCTCCCATAAGCCAGAGTGGATCTAGGGACCGTCTTCCTGAGGATGAACAAGGTGGCTTAGGTGGGGGTCATGGTCATAGAGGGAGGTGGGCGGGTTGAAGAGCTTTCAGGAGCTGGAGGAATGGTACCAAGAGATCGACTGTACACTGGTGTCAAGCAAGAGAGAGTGAAGGAAATACCCCACCTTCCTAGCCAGAGCACTTGTGGCGGTGCCCTTGACCAACATGGGGACCAGGGGTGCGGGACAAGTCTGCTACTGGACACCAGTCTAAGGGAGGGAGGATTTCCAGTCAGAGAATCCACAACACACACCACTGTGGGTCTCTCACTGTCACTCTGTCAACACTTGTTGTTGAACAAATGGATGAAAGCAAACAGGGATGTTAATAAAGCACACGCCTTCCCCATGGTTTGTGTTCCTGGTGAGGGTGAGAAGCAAGGAGAGAAGTGCATTTGTAAATTAATTGATGAGGAAATTCCCGTACGGTGCAGTGCTTAGGACTTGGTGCTTTCACTGCAGGGGCCCAGGGTTCGATCCCTGGTTGGGGAACTAAGATCCCACAAGCCATGTGGCACGGCCCCCCCGAAAAAAATTCAAACCGTAAATTAATTGATGATTTCAAGGATTCAGTCTTTAGTAGCATGTTGTTTCGTCTTAGTCTCATTTCTTCTTCTGTGGTTGACTTCTAGTTTCACGCCGTTCTGTCACGGATTTAGTCTTTGCACAGACATGTAAGTTACCTCTTACGTGCCAGCCAGGCACTGTGTGAGGCTCCAGGGCTTTCAAAAAAAAAAAAAAAAAAAAAAAGTCAAATAATATGCCCGCCTTCCCCTGAGTAACTTTATAGTCTAGAAGTGGAAAGGGACAAATAAACAACAAATCATAACGTGGTATAATGACAACTAGCGTGGTGTGGTCAGGATGCTGGGAAAGAGCTGCGAAGGGGCAGCTAAATAATTAGGGTTCGGTAAGGTTTAGTAAAGACAGACAATATTGAAGGGAGTTTTGTTGAAAGAGGAGGAGTTGGATAAAGAATGTGGGAAGGGTGGTCCAGACAGAAGAAAGGGCAGAAGCAAAGACAGAGAAGTGTGAGCCAGCAAAACCCAGCAGAGACTCATGGGCGAGGCTGCAGGTGGGGCTGGAAGCTGCCAACCTTCAGAGCGCAGATGAAGAGTTAGGACGTAGAAGGCCAAGGGCATCACTTGGCAGAACTCCCCTCGGCAGAGTGAGGCAAGTTAGAGTGACGAGAGTGACTGGAATGTTAGAGAAACACACTGAAAGCCAGATGGAAAGTACACTGGAGAAAGACGATGAGTGAGGAAGCTGCAGTGGCAGTCCAGGTGGCAGGAGCTGAGACTGTGGACGAAGCCCAGGGCTGTAGACATAAAAGCAGAGAGAAGAGAGCAGACTCGAGGGATATTAAAGATAAGCACAATCTAGGATTAATACCGGGCTGGGGAAGTGTGGCGAGCGAGATAAAAATGTCCAAGTCCTAATTTCTGAAACCTGTGAATACGTCACTTTACATGGTAAAAGGGGCTTTGCAGATGGGATCAGGACAAACATCCTGAGATGAGGAGATGGTCCTGGGTTACCCAGGTGACCCCAAGTCATCCCAGGGGTCGTTAGGATTGAAAAAATGAGGCAGGAGCGTCAGAATCAGGGAGAGATGCAGATGGTATGGTGTTGGCTTTGCAGGAGGAGAAAGGGGCCATGAGATGAGGGATGAGGGCATCCTCTAGAAACTGCAAAAGGTAACTGTTGGGTCCTTCCCTTGGCCCTTCCTTAGGGAAGCAGTGCCAGGGACAACGACAAACTGTCTTTGACACACATGGAGCTTGAGGAGGACATGCGTGGTGGGCAGCTGGATATTGGTCCAGAGTCCTGAAGCCAGATCTGGGCTGAGGACACAGAGATGGGAGCCGGGCTGAAGCTCATGCTGTTTGAGCCTGGCTCTGAATGCCTGCATGACCGTCCGCTGGCTGTAGAAAACCAAAAATAGCTGCATCTGTGCGAGGCTACTGATCAACCGGGTGTGGGCGTCCTTCTCACGCTGGCTGACACGGATGCCGTGTTGTTGGGGGTTCGGAGGAAAACAGAAGTGAGAACGTTTGGGGAAGCATCAGCGTGTACATGCCGAGCAGTGTATTATATGTTTTGCATATGCAACGCCATTGTCCTCTGGTTGCTTCAAGTATTTTAATCCATCAGTCATTCTTTTTCCACCCAGACAAAATTTTCCGAGCCTCCTATAAATGCGTCGTCAAGTCATCTGCATCCTGAACACCAGGAGAAGTCCCTGTACATTAGGGACGGTGGCCGCAGAGGGAGACAGGCAGAAGCGGAATCAACAGAGCAGTGGGTGCAGAGGGAACAGAGCAGAGCTACGGGAAGGAGGTGGAAAAGGAGCAGAGGCTCACCTCGGCATTGCTCTATGGTCGCAACAGCAACAGGTGCGTTGTCTTCTCCAGTTTCAGGTTTGTGCTACATGGCTGACTTGAGATTTGCTGGATACTGGACTCCTGCAGGCACCCTAGCGCGCCCCCGTGTTTATCCATTTCCAGGTAGATCCTAGCGCAGGGACGGAGGGTGGGCACATGCACACACTCACTTGTTTATCCCCCATGCCATCTACACGTGCAACATGACTTTGTATATTCTCAGAGTCCTTTCAACTTGGGCAGCCACTCACGCTTCTGGCAGCCACAGTCACCAGGAAGCCCTACTGTCCAACAGCCAACTCAGTCTGATCATTCACGCTCCTTGCCTCAGCCTTCTACACCTATGACTTTACGGGCCCTGAAACAAAAGACAATCTGTAGGTTCTAACATGGTCTGTATTTCCTCAACCAAAAAGAAAAAAAAAAAAAAAAGATGAGGGCAGAGTGGGAAGGGAGGGCTTTGCTTCTCTCTAGGGCAGGGCTCCTAAACTCTGGCACTAGTCCGAATGCAGCCTGCCGCTGTTTTTGTAAACAAAGTTGTATTGGCATAAAACCAAGCCCAGTTGTTTATGTGTTGCCTGTGGCTGCTTCCATCCTGCAGTGGTAGATCTGGGAAATTATGAAGAGGCTCTACAGCCTTCAAAGCCTAAAATATTCACTAACTGGCCCTTTACAGGAACTGTCTGCTGATGGCCCTTACAGGGAATCAAGTCTTGTAGAGCAAAGAGGGTAGCCAGTTTCCTCCTCTGTGATATGCTTTAGATATGGCTGTTTAGTATTTTCATGATTGTTATGATATTGATTACACAACCAAATAACAGAGAACAAACTTCAAGGCATTCACAGGTGCTGAGGAGTAGAAAGAAACAAAAAGGCCAAGCCAAGGGCAATGAAAAGAGGCAGAAAGAATGAGTTCTACCCTAAAGAAGAATAAAACACTGAGAAAAAATATCCACCTCCGTAAGATAAATCTCTTCCCTACCTATAAAACGTCTGCCTGGACAGCTAGACAGAAGCTTCTGCTTATGTTCAGGTATGCCCAGTGTGCTCAGAATCTATGTCAGGATTCTGACTCCAATTTCCTTCTCTAGCATTTTTCTCTGTGATGCGAAACTAATTAAGTCTGGCGTCTTTGCAGTTCTTGAAAAAGATTATTGTTTTAACCGTATCTAATAACACCTTACGGGCCTTTTGCATTGAAAACAAAAATATATCCTCGCCTGAAAACATCGATATATATCCTACTACAATGTGGGTATTAATTCTCTGTGTATACAGCAGCAACTTAAAAATTATTTCACTTCCTCTAAAACTTGATTATGTATTTGAACCCAGCCCACTCCAGCCTTGCTATGAAAATGGTGTGCTATGGTGCACACGTGTCTTTCTGGGGCATACACAGCATGAGAAAATGTCTGTCTTGATGCTGGGTCAGACCTACAAATTTGGGTGATTTAATATGCCTCTAATTAGTTAAGATCTAGTGAATACACTTTCGCAATGGTTTCTAATTGATATCCACGTTTGAGTGTTCGTTAAGTCAGTCCTGAGAGGTGGATGTCAGCTCAGAAACTTCGATAATATCTTTTTTTTTTTCTTCTATTCTTTAGCTCCTGCTTTGTGCATGATAATACCTCTCAAGAATACAAAACAGTACAGTAGCTCTTCTTTAGGGCCAGACCTTAACAACAATAATCTTCAGCAAGGAATTCAGGGAGAATTACACTTTCAACATTTTACAAGGTCATGGAGTTACCGGTCACGTCCATTTTTCTTCATTTGTCGTGAACGTTCTAACTGTTGTATATTACCAGGCCATCCCCATTTTCCTATTCAAATGCATATCAGGATATTGAATATTCAAGTATTATGGGGTAAATTTTTTTTTTTTCTATTTCTGGAAAATGGACCATTGGGATTCGTTATTCAATGCTAATGTAAGAAAAAAAAAATCTCGTTTACTCAATGAAAAGAAGAAAGTGGTCATAGACAAACGTGCATGGGGCCTGGGATTGGAGCGAGAAGGTGAAAAGCAGAGCAGAAGTGTCCATGGTACCATAAGGTTAAACAGGGGAGAGGAAACAGTTAACACTGCTAAGACGGGAGACTAGGTCTTTGTCACCAAGGCTGCCTTAGGCATATAGATGTGTCCACCTGACTCCTCACGTAATAAATTTCTCTGTTCTCCACTGTTCTTTTTTTCAGAACTAAATTCTTTAGGAAGCAAAATACAAAGCGTAATGGAGGGTGTAGAGAAAAAGGCCAAAATAAATGAAGAAATGCAGTATGTTTCTGGACGAGATTATTCAATAGTGTTTACATGTTATTTTTAAAATTAATTCATATTGGAGTACAGTTGATTTACAATGGTGTGTTAGTTTCTGCTGTACAGCAAAGTGAATCAGCTGTACATATACATACATCCCCTCTTTTTTGGATTCCCTTCCCGTTTAGGTCACCCCAGAGCACTGAGTAGAGTTCCCTGAGCTATACAGCAGGTTCTCATTAGTTATCTATTTTATACATAGTATCAATAGTGTATATATGTCAATCCCAATCTCCCAGTTCATCCCATTCCCCCTTTCCCCCTTGGTACGTGCTATTTTTTTTCTTTTTTCAAAATGAATGTATGTTTGACACAAAGCTAATACTTTATACATCAATAGTGTATATATGTCAATCCCAATCTCCCAGTTCATCCCATTCCCCCTTTCCCCCTTGGTACGTGCTATTTTTTTTCTTTTTTCAAAATGAATGTATGTTTGACACAAAGCTAATGAACGTCACCATGGAATTTTTTGGTTTGTTTTACGGGTCACAAAATTATTCTTCTGATCATCTGGAAGAATAAATGCACAAAAGCGTCCTGGCAATTTCTGGAAGAAGGGCAGTGGAGGATGGGAGAGGGAGAACGAATTGTCCCGCGTGTAAATCTGCAGTTATTTAAACAGTGCGATATGAGAACAGCCACGGAGAGACTGATTGATAAAAGTAAGAGGCACAAGAAGAAACACACAAAAAAGGCATTCGTGTTTTAGACAACCTGGTGCAAAGTAATGAATATCTGGGCTGGCTACTTAGGGAACAATAAAATTCGTTTCCCCCTAATTAAACACCAGAATTAAATATAATTGTTAGGATGCCTACTTCCATTTCAGGACAGAACAGCGCTCTCATCCTCATAATCAAAACATATGTTTGAAACATACTTTTCCAAAAAATCACCATTTTTTATTATAAAAAAAGATCTGCGAAAAGCTCAGGATACAGAGGAACACAAGAAACTAAATTCCAAAAAGTAGCAAGCTCCTTCCTGGAAAGACAAGACGCCTGTCGGCTTTGATCTTTGTGGAAGTGGTAAGGGTGGGAGGACCCTGTTATAGGTGTGGGTAAGGAGCAAAGAGGAGTACAGTTTTAAAGCGTGTGGGCTGACGTGTTCGATGGGAAACATGAGGGAGTGCTAGTCTCAGTACATACTTTGACCACCTGCTAAGTGTTTCCCAAGAATCTCTGCAGAGGAAAGAGATAGTCTGCCCCATGTGGGTGAGGTGGGAAGAGAGAGGAGATAAATATCATGAGTTCTCGCCCAGGTTCAAGGCAGCCTCTTTCAGAAGGTAGGGATCAGGGCAGTGGATCTGATGCAAAGTGTACTCGGGCATGCCTGGGCTTCACAGGGTATTAGACAGCCGCCCTCCAAAGACAAAGGCAGTGTCACAGGGTGGGGGGAGAGCAATGTGAGAGACAGAGCAAACAGACACCCCGAATAGCATCCTGGTGGTAAGTGGAGAGACCGATCTCACGGTTAAGAGAACTGGGCACTTCACAGAAAAGCACAGAGATATCTCTGGCGCCCTACCAGTCAGTGCCAGATCCCAAGCCTGACTCAAGATGAAGTCCCAACACTATCCTCAAAACTTCTGAAATCACCAGTGACGTGTGTCACAGGGAAGCTAGTGTATTGTCCCACAGACCTCAGAAGGTCTCTTCTCCGCTTCCCCAGTCTCTCTTCTCTTTGCATTTCAGTTTTCAGACTTTCTGTTGGAGTCAGAAGCGAAAGAACAAGAATGGGGGCAGAAGGAGGATGCGGAGAGATAATAACTGGGAACTTTCCAGAATCGATGAACGATGGGGACGCATATATGGATGGTGTTCAGCAAACCACAAACAGGAGAAACACAAAGGAAATGACACCTGACAATTTCCTAGACAACCCTGAACACCAAAGATGCAGAGTGAATCTCGAAAGCAGCTAGGGAACAAAAAGACGCATCATACACGAGCGCGTGACATTCTGAATTACGGCTGACTTTTCACCAGAAGAAACAAAGAGGCCAGAAGCAATGGAAAGATATCTTCAAGGTGATGAAAGAATAGTGTCAACTTAGAATTACAGATCCCGTGAAAATATCCTTCAAAACTGAAAGTGGAATAAAGACATTTTCAGGTACAATGAAAATGTAGACCCACTCCACAAGACACGCTAAAAAATACAAAGATAAAACATCTGCAGAAAGAAGGAAAAAATACCAAGTAAGAGCCCAGTTATGCAAAAGAAAAGAATAGAAAGCAGAAGTGTAAATATCTGGATAAATATAAAATAGCTTTCTTTAAGGTATCCATGTTGTTCAAGTGTCTTTTAATAAGCATTCACTGTTTGAAACAAAAATGACAAGAATGTTTTGTTAGATGTATAGGCTATGTAGAAGTGGATTGCAAAATAATGAGAATGTAATGGGCAGGGAGGTATTCCGTGCAATTATTCTCCTGTAAGGTCCTTATGGAGTTTGTGCATGTTTCCGAAAGTAGTATAATTTTTTAAGGTGGACTCTGCTACATTAAAGATAAGTATTGGGGTGTCCAGACAAGGGCTTTTCAAGAGCTAGAGGGTAACGAGCCACCCAGAAGCTTCCTTTGTGTCTTTCCAAGTAGGGTAATTTTGTTTCCTTTTTCATATTTCTCTGTTTTCCAGGTTTTCTAAAACAAATGTAAACATTTTAGAATAAATATTTTCAGTAAGTTCGTTGTCTTCTCGAAGGGCTTTTTGTACCTTTTTTTTTCCCAGAATTGAGATCCTTTACCAGCTTGTATATAAAATGTGCTCTTCTAAATGATTATTCCAGAATTGGCCTCGAAAGCAGTTCAGAATAAAATTAAATATTGTATTAGATTCCCATAAAACAATTCTAACTGGGCATGTGCTGGAACAAACAGACTGTGAAAATTATTAACACATGTTAGTATTTTTTCTTACCACAGTGCCCCCCGCCATCCACGCGAATCATCTCTCTGCCCTGCCTGTTAGTCACTTAGTTGCCAATTCAGTTATCAGATTAATGTCGCTGTATCCCAGTGCTTGTGTTCAAGACACCCTTATTTTACTTAATAATGGCTCCAAAGCACAAGACTAGTGATGCTGGCAATTTGAATATTCTGATTGTGTCTGATTTATAAAGTTAACTTTATTGTAGATAGGTACGTATAGGAAAAAAACATAATACATATAGGGTTTGGTACTACCCGTGGTTTCAGGCATCCACTGGGGGTCTTGGAACGTGTCCCTCCCCCGTGGATAAGGGGTGACATTTGTGTATGTAAATATACAATATACATACTGTATTCCTAATATATATACAATATACATACTGTATACCCAATGCAATACACTGTATTCCTAATATATATACAATATATATACTATATTCCATATATCTATATATATCTATATATAGAGAGATATATATAGTATTCTCAATTATTTTCTAGAGTGACCCAATCCGTCTTGACTTTTGCACCTCTGCAAAGCACACTGATAAGAATGGACTTTTCTGATATTTCATCAAAGGCTTCCATCTTCCAGGGACACACTAGAAAATCTATTATACTCTAAGTTACCCAGGACGATAACTGGTAAAAAAGAAACCTCTCTGTACCCCACACCTTCACTCCATCAGAAACCAAAATAGTGCTATGATTGCTTTTACCTGACCTACTTTAGCGTCGAACCTATAATAACCTAAATTCTTAAAGTCCTAGGCTTGGAAGGAACTGTGGAGGGTTTTCCCAATCCATCCTCATAACTTTACACAGAATCACACCTCCGCTGTGCTGGATTCATCAAGGCTACGCAAGGATTTCCCACCACTAACTTGGGGTTGTCTGTCAGATTTGAGGAAGGTGTATGGCTTTTTATTTTCTAGTCTGAAAAGTAATATGACAATTTTATCTAATAACGCTATTTGGTTATGTAGTTATAGAGACAAAGAAGGATAGAGCACAGGCCACTTGGAATTGTAATTTTATCTGTCACACACAATAACTCTGTAGGTACTTTATGGTACCCATTTCAAAGCATCATGATTATACTGAAAACCATTAAAGAACTATAAACATCCTTAAAAGGCTACCAGCTGATCTGGTTGCATGCCAGCCTGGTAGATACCCAGGTCCCCAAGTTTTACTTCCTTTCCTCGGACACGAGATGTTCACGTCATTCTTTCCAGTACTTATAAACCTGACCCCTTCCTTCATCTCAGCCACATCCTGTTCTCAGCCTTCCCTCCCTCCCCAACTCAGACCTGTGATTATCACCTAACTGGCAGGTTCCAACCATTTGCCTTCAACTCAGAATTCAGAGAACCAGCCCTGACAACCGAACACGTGGCACATGTGTCTCGCAGGCACCGAAAACTCCGTCGTGTTCAGGATGGAAGTGATTGCTCTTCTCACCAGCGTTCCTCCCCTCCTGCGTCACTTCTCCTGCAGAATCAGCAGGCTCCTTGGACTCAAATATCCAAACACTGTGTGCGTACATACGTTTGTGTGTGTGTACTTTTTTTCAACTTCGTTCATGTTCTTAAATTCTACTGCAGACCCCCAACTTCAATCCACTGTCTCCTCCCTGTACTGTTGCAGAAAACCCTTAACTTGGTAGGTCTAATCCCTCTTTGCTTGTCCCTAATCCACTGTTTTCAAGAAAGTCTGAGGGACATTTTTAAAACAAAACTTGGATTGTGCCACTATGCTGCTCAAAATCCTGTCAGTATATCTTTTTTTAACATTAGGACGGAGTCTAAAAATGTTCAGAATGGCCTATAGGCCCCACGGGATCATTCATGCCCCTACCCACGTCCTCCAAGACATCACACCGGAATAATATAATGCTCTTGAAGAGACAACACAGCTTATACATGGAGTCAACTTTAAATATTTTTCAGGATCTAAGCAGAGCTCCTGGTGTCCTTTTTCGTAGCTGAAAATTGAACTTCCAGGTGGTCTTTGCTGAGACAAGTGTAGGATGGCCTGCTGCCGATTTCCTAAGAGAAGGCAGTCAGATTATGAGTTCAGATCACAAGCGCGCTGCAGAAGACAACTGGAACACCTTGGCATGAATTCTAGAGGCTGAAGACTCGTCATGGAATCAGAAAGACTTCCTCTAACCTGCCCTGCCCTCTCCTCGCACCATTCCACAAACCCTCTGGCCACAACATGGGACATCACCACTTTTCACCATGTAAAATATCCACATAGAGAAGAGCAGACAAAAAGTGTCTTATGGAGATCATGCCCCCAAAACAATAGTGACCACCGTACGTGTTTGCTGGGGCTGCCGTAACAAAGCACCACAGACGAGGCGGCTTAAATCCAGCACACATGTATCTCTCCCAGTCCCGGAGGCTGGAATCTGAGATCCAGGCGTGGGCAGGGCTGTTTCCTCCCGAGGCCTCTCTCCTGGGCGTGCAGACGGCCGTCTCCCCCCTGTGTCCTCCCAGGGTCGTCCCTCTGTGTGTGTCTGTGTCCTGATCGCCTCTTCTTGTAAGGACACTTTTCCCGTGGGATCAGGACCCACCCTAGTGACCTCATTGTACCTTTAGTTCCCTCTTTAAAGACCCCATCTCCAAATCAGTCACGTTCGGAGATCCAGGGGGCTAGGACTTCAACATACGAATTGGGAGGGGGGCGGGACACAACTCAGCCTCTAAAAACCACTGTAAATGTTGCTGGAATTCCCTATGCTTTGTCCGACAGCCAGCCACTAAGCATTATGAAAGCGATGAAAGCGTTCTGATAAATGAGTGTGGCCCTGTGTTGATCTTTTGATTCATATGGCAAGCTTGGAGACATAACTGATTGACCCGAATTCCTATTAATGTGACATGATGACTGATCTTGGCTTCTGAGTGTTCCGAGTGAGGGTATCAAGCTGTGTTGGATGCATGTGACTGTGTGTGTTGTACAGAATGTCAATGACCATCGGTGACACCGGCTCACCATCTTATCACCTGGATTCACTTCTTCAGAATGCTGAATGAGAATGTGTCTCAAAACTCTGGACATGGGAAAATTTGTTTTCCCAAACCCAAGTCTCTGGTCAACATATTAAATAAAACCGGAAAAAAAAAAAATCTAAACACTTTTCAGAACAAAACTTTTATTAGAAGGAAGAGTCTGAAAACATAGACTCCCCTTTTGATATCTGTGCTTTCCATTGCCCATTTAATAGCTGCCATGGGGGTGCTGGAGAGACAATTACTGCAGACTCACGAGACCGAAATGAAAATCAGGGCCATGTTATTTCCAAGCAGATGACTTTGGGGTAGGCACTTACCAGTTCACTGTGATTAGAAAATGAGCTAAATATAGATTTAAATAATCTCTAACCTTCAGAGAAGTCTAGAGACCAACCCCTTTTGTAAGCTTACAACAGCTTGACAGAGAAATGCCAGTTTGGGGAAACTAAAGACTCGCTGCCACCACTTATTAATTTTTATGAGCAAAATTGTGACAAGTCAAAGGGGCAGTTCTTACCTGTCTCGGTCGGTTAGTTAGTGCCATTCAGGTTAGCCCCTCTCTGTGAGCCTAGTGAGCACCCAGCTTACGGTTGACGAGAACCTTGATGAAATGGGTATTTTCAGAAGGATACCTTTATATTTTAAAGTAAGTTCTGAAATTAAAAAAAAAAAATCTTTATTTTTGGAAAGTTTATCGCCTCCACCTGTACCACCTGTTTGTTCGCACTTGATCCCCATCATAATCCTCAATCTGTTGAATCACAGTTGGTTGCCGTGGAGATGACTGCAATGTCACCAACAAGATTATAACTTCAAGTGCGGAATAAACAGCAGGCACACTGAACTCTTAACAAACAAAATCCTGTTATTATGCAAATAACCTTCAAATAATCAAGTGTAACCCCAAATGCATAATTTTCTCTTGTGGGATTTTTGGTCCCCCTTGGTGTCGCAAAATGCATCATCATCTGCTAACTCCAATTCTAAAATGAAAAATGTCATAGGACTTCAAAACTGTATTTGAGAGTGGAAGACCCTACTATGTGACAACAACAAAACTCCTTATCAATAGGTTGCTAAGAACATCTTAGCAAAGATAATGGTGTGTCCAAGTTTAACCAGAGAAGCTTTTTGGGATGAGAAGAGTAATTACAATCATGCTGAACAACTGTCAAATTAGAGGTATAAAGGTAAAGAACTTGCAGTAGATATTGCTACCCCCACCGTGGCTTCTGAGATTTGAATAGTTGCTGCTCACTAACGCTGACCTCCAACAAAGACGGATAGATAGGATGGTTTCTAGGACACCATGAAAGGCTCCTCTGACCAGAAATATCATTCTAGTGAATTGAGAACAACACCTAAATCAGCCATGTGAGTCAACATTTATAATAAACAGAAGAAAAGTGGAAGCAATATTCACTGAGCATCTATCAGCAGGTATGGTGGCAGTTATTGTATGTAAGGTCATTGAGGGCTCACAGTCATCTGGACACACACACACACACAGCAACTCACTGTCTGCATTTTTACGTGATTTTAAGGTTTAAAGAGATTAAGGATCACATTGTGTCTGTGGTTAACAAGTTTTGGAGCCAGTATTTAAACCCACACTCAACGACTCCACTGCTTAACTCAAGCTACACCCCAAGGCTCAAAATCTTTGTGAAAAGCCACAATTATCAGTCATTATCACCTGGACTCAACATACTTACGACCGTTTGGTTTTGGCTAAGGAGAACATCAAACTCCTCAAAGTAAGAGAAGGAGGGATCAGTAAGTATTGGGCTGGATCAGGGAGACAAACCAAATGGAGTATGGGGCTGGGAGACAAGCTGTCTGTAGGATCTGCTGCCCTGGGCAACTTTGCTTCTTGCATCCTGAGGTAAAGTGCGATAATTATTTCAGGGGTCACAAGTAGTCTTTTCACGCCTCTCTGAATCTTGGAGACTGACTCAGTGGAACAGAGGCAGGTGGATTTTGCACCGAGGGTAACTCCTCTGCCATCTTGATGCAGTGTCCGTGGGCCCGTCTTCCCGTATGGAAAGGACTAGTAAAACATAACCTATAAGATAGGCATTACTTCTCAGTTCGTTTAAAATAGAGCATGAAGTGGCTTCCATTACAGTCTCGTGGAGATTTCCACTGTTGTTCATACTGAGAGATAAACGAGTTTGTAAAGGAAGGAAAGTCAGGGATTCTACTAGTGTTTCAGGAGTGAAGTCTAAAATTTTTCTGAAAACGCCATTTAGAGTAGTCGAGAAATTGGAACAGTGGCCAAGAATTCATACCTCTACTAAGAAATTCCCATTCTTTGTTTAAAAATACTTATTTATGGGGCTTCCCTGGTGGCGCAGTGGTTGAGAGTCCGCCTGCCGATGCAGGGGACACGGGTTCCTGCCCCGGTCCAGGAAGATGCCACATGCCGCAGAGCGGCTGGGCCCGTGAGCCATGGCCGCTGAGCCTGCGCGTCCGGAGCCTGTGCTCCGCAGCGGGAGAGGCCACAACAATGAGAGGCCCACGTACCACCAAAAAAAAAAAAAAAACTTATTTATGGTTTATTGAAGTGTAGTTGATTTACAATTGTATTAGTTTCAGGTGTACAGCACAGCGATTTAGTTATACATACGCATATGTCAGTATTCTCTTCAGGGTCTTTTCTATTATAGGTTATTACAAAATATTGATTACAGTTCCCTGTGCTATATGGTAGTTCCTTAGTGTTTATCTATTTCATATATATAGTAGTGTGTATCTGTTAATCCCCAAATCCTAATTTATCCCTCCCACACACACCTTTCCCCTCTGGTAACCATGAGTTTGATTTTGAGATCTGTGAGTCTGTTTCTGTTTTGTAAATGAGCTCATTTTTTCCATTTTTTATTAGATTCCACATAGAAGTGATACCATATGGTATTTGTCTTTCTCTGTCTAACTTACTTCACTGAGTATGATCATCTCTAGGTCCATCCACGTTGCTGCAAATGGCATTATTTTGTTCTTTTTTATGGTTGAGTAGTATTCCATTGTATACACGTACCACATCTTCTTTCTCCATTCATCTGTTGATGGACACTTAGGTTGCTTCCATGTCTTGGCTACTGTAAATAGTGCTGCTATGAACATAGGGGTGCATGTGTCCTTTTGAATTAGAGTTTTCTCCAGATCTAAACCCAGGAGTGGGATTGCTGGATCATATGGTAGTTCTATTTGAAAGATTCCCCTTCTTGAGCTACAGATGATTACCCCCGGCACTAATGAGGATTCCATTTTCAGTGCAGGGTCCCAAACTCACCATGGTGGCCTCTACACTTTAGGAGTTTTCCTGTGTGTTCTGGCACTAGATTGGCACAGCACCCAGCCCTGGATTACGTCCATCATCAAAGGAAAGAATGATCAGGACAAGTCTGCACAGCTGATGGGAGCCCCTCCCCATGTTTCTTCAGACACCTGGTCTGTCCAGGGAACAAATCCCCTGGCCCCCTCGCTGAGAGGACGGCAGGACTCCTGGCAGGCCAGCCAGCAGGGTACACGGCCAGTGTTGGCTTTTCATGACCATTCTGATGTGTTTGTGCAGAAAAGAATGTTTTCTGTGAAAGGTTTCAGTCTGCACTGCAGGGACCTCTGCCCCTTGGCTGCTGTCGTGGGGAAGCAGGACCTGCCCCCTCTACGTGCCCCATGGTGCCCAGAGAACAAGGAAGGTCAGCAGATGAGCTGGAAGGGGCTGGGTGTATTGGGATGATGTGAAACTGAAGCTGTCCTCGAGGATGTGCATGAGGATGATGTATAATTTGGAAATCAGCAGAATTCACCTCAGGTAATTGAGACAGGGTGTGCACCTTCAGGTCTCTTGTATTCCTTTTTTGTGCTTTTTTCTTTTTCTTTTGTTTTGTTTTGTTTTGTTTTAGGTGCCTCTTGCCCTGGCCCTAAGTAAACTCATGTGGCCTTTCAGCCCCTCGAACATTTCACAACCTGGCCCATATACCCATTTTGTTTTCCATCACTGGTCCAGCCCCATATCCTGACCATTCTTCCTCCTTTCCCTCACAGTGGTGGTGCTAAGGGCTCTCCTGGGTAAAAGAGTTGCCAGTTATGAACTACCAAGCCAACATGATAATGACTGATAATTATGGCTTAATCCATACACATAGCACCGTGGCTCCTTAACAGCCTTATTGGGCTGTATAACCTCCACACCCTTTATTTCACCAATTTTAAGTGTACATTTACAGTGGCTTTTAGAGTATTTACAGGGTGGTGCAACGATCACCACAAACTAATTTCAGAAGATTTCCATCACTGCAGAAATATTCCTCATTCCCTCCGCCTCATCCTGCCCTCAGTCCCAGCCAAGCACCAGACCACATTCTGTCTATAGATTTGTCTTTTCTGGGTATGTCATATACGTGGAATTACCAAACTACACTCTGTCTCTAAACATTTGTCTTTTCTAGGTATTGCTAACCTATCGCCAACCTACATTCCGTCTCTATAGATTTGTCTTTTCTGGGTACTTCATATAAATGGAATCATACTATATATTTTTTTTAATTGGGATAAAATCCACATAATATAAAATTTACCACGTTGACCATTTTTAAGTGAACAGCTAATTGGCATTAGGGACATTTACACTGTTGTGCAACTATCCCCCCATCCATCTCCAAAACTTTTTCAACTGGCAAAGCTGAAACTCTGTACCTACTGAACAATAACTCCCCTTGTTCCCCTTGTCATATATGTTTTTCAGTGACTGGGATTTTTGTCAGAATTCACCCATGGTGTAGCATGCATCAGTACCTCATTCCCTTTTATAGCTGAACAATATTCCATTGCATGGATATACCCTATTTGTCTATGCATTCACAAGTTGATGGATATTTGGATTCTTTCCACTTCGATTCGGCCATTGTGAATAATGGCTGCTATGAAACATTCGCAATTCAGGCGCAAGTTTTTATGTGGAAAAGTGTTTTCATGACTCCTAGTTAGATACCTAAGAGTGGAACCACTGGATCAGAGATTAACTCTAGGTTTAACACTTTGAAAAACTGCCAGCCTGTTTTATCAAAACGGCTGCACCATTTTACATTCCCAACTGAAACATGAAGGTTTTAATTTCTCCACATCATCATCAACATTTGTTATTGTCTTTGGTTTTCACTGTAGCCATCCTGGTGGATGTGATGTGGGATCTCATGGTTTTGATTTGCATCTGTGTGAAGGCTGATAAAATCAAACTTTTGTTTTTTTTTTTTGCAGTACGCGGGCCTCTCACTGTCGTGGCCTCTCACTGTCGTGGCCTCTCCCGTTGCGGAGCACAGGCTCCGGACGCACAGGCCCAGCGGCCATGGCTCACGGGCCCAGCCGCTCCGCGGCATGTGGGATCTTCCCGGACTGGGGCACGAACCCGTGTCCCCTGCATCAGCAGGTGAACTCTCAACCACCACGCCACCAGGGAAGCCCCACAAACATTTTTTTTTTTAATGTGCATATTAGCCCTTCATATATCTATTTTGGAGGAATACCTGTTAAGTTCCTTTGCACTTTTAACTTGGTTATTTACTCTTTTGTTATGGAGTTATTTATATGCCCTGAACAAAGTCCCTTATTGGATACATGACTTTGCAATATTTTCCTCTGAGTTCTTAAGCTGTCTTTTCACTTTCTTGATGGTGTTTCTTTTTTACTTATTTATTTGTTTGTTTATTTGTTTATTTTTGGCTTGCACTGGGTCTTCGTTGCTGCGCGCAGGCTTTCTCTAGTTGCAGCGAGCGGGGGCTACTCTTCATTGAGGTGCGCGGGTTTCTCATTGCGGTGGCTTCTCTTGTTGCGGAGCACGGGCTCTAGAGTGCAGGCTCAGTAGCTGTGGCACACCGGCTTAGCTGCTCCGTGGCATGTGGGATCTTCCCGGACCAGGGCTCGAACCTGTGTCCCCTGCATTGGCGGGCAGATTCTTAACCACTGCGCCACCAGGGAAGCCCCATGATGGTGTCTCTTAAAGAGCAAACGTTTTAAATTTTGATGAATGCCAATTCTTCTCTTTATTCTTTTGTCACTTGTGCTTTTAGTGTCTTATCTAAGACATCATTGCCGAACCCAAAGTCATGAAAAAATATTCATGCTGTCTTCTGAGAGTTTTATAATTTAGCTCCTCCCATTAGATTTATGACCCATTTTGAGTTAAGGTTGTGTCTGGAACATCCAACATAGGAACCACGTATATTTATATGGGGAATTTACCTGCAGCAGCCAACCCATGCTAATTAAACAGCACACACAAAATGCACATTTTTGGATAAGCGGATATTTTATACGTGCAGATTCCATAACCCTGACTCCCCACGTGAAACTTCATTCTTTACTTGTAATTAAAATGCAAGAGGAAGGCAGAATAAGATAGAGGTAAGAACTAAACGTATATCTCTGTATCTCCTCTTCTCAGCATATGCTGTATGAAGTGCAATTCACTTTTCTCTCTTAAACCTCTTCCATCATTTGAGAAGGCACGTATTCAAACAACAAACTCTCAAGGGTGAAAAAAAATACCTATTCAAACACTTGGTTTGAATGGAATCAAAACAAGAGCTAATAGCCCCTTCAAACAACACTGGACATGAGTGGGATTCATAATAATGTCTTGTAACATGAGTCCTACAATCGATTCCACCCCAGCCGAGTGTGGAAATGCAGCACGGTTTGGAAAAGCAGCAAGAAGCAGCCATGGCAAAGTTGCGCAAACCACTTAGGGAATATTGTAAATGATGCAAAATTGATGTCTAGTCCAGAGATTAGGCAATCGTGAGCGGACTGGGCCGACAGGAAAGGCAGGCGTGTGAATCGCACACCATCAGACCCCCTCCTTCACACCGCTGATCACTTGACTATCCACATGATTTCAAGGGTAAATTGCCAACACATCATCTGACCTTATATATCCAAATGGAATTCTCATTTAGTTACATTACTTCAAACAGCCTATGCATAGTTTGATGATGACTATCTTGACTTGAAAAACAGAAATAGAACGGGAATGAACTCCCCAGGAAAGCTGTCCTTAAGTGCATGATTAGCCCACTTTTCAAACCTGAATGCACGCTTTATTCCAGCCTTCCAACCTGATAAGAATTCCTTTCATACACCTGATTCAACAACACTGGAAAGTCTCCACTGTAAACCCTCAAATGCATAACCGAATAAGGGAAGGTGCTTCTCCCACCAGACACGTCTGAAACTCAATGTTGCTCAACCAGAATCCACTTAGCTAAGTGCCACAAATCTCCCCAGATGCAGACATGGCACGTTGACATGCTAATTGGAACCACTGACCTAATTCTTCTAAGAGGGAATCCACCTGGGATTAACATAAACACACTACTATATGTAAAACAGATAACCAACAAGGACCTACTGTCTAGCACAGGGAACTCTACTCAATATTCTCTAATAATCTGTATGGGAAAAGAATCTCAAAAAGAATAGATGCATGTGTATGTATAACTGAGTCACTGTGCTGTACACCTGAAACCAACACAACATTGTAAATCAACTGTACTCCAATAGAAAATAAAAATTCAATTAAAAAAAGAGGTAATGCACTTGGCCAACAATATTCCAAGTTATTTGGCTGCTAATAAAACTGGAGCAGCTGGAGGTGAACAGCTTCATTTGGCTGGCAAAGGTGTATAGTCTGAGAATTGACACGGTTGACATATTAGGATCAATGTTTCGAATCACCTCCGTTCTCCTGTTTCTCCCTTCTCTCCCATCTTTACAACTTTTTCCAGGACAGGTCTATTTCCCAGGTCTTTCTCTGGATCTTGATTTTTAATCCTGAGTTAGAATTGACGGCACTGCCCTCCACCCTGTCACATGATGGACGGCAACAGCTCTCCTGGTGAGAATGAAGGACGTGTGTAAAAATTCTACTTTATCTGCTCTCCTGAAGCCACATATTAAAGAGAAGCGAAACACCACCCCCGCTGAACCCTGGAGGACATTTCCCCCACCTGCACTTTTTCTGCACTTTTACAATAATGTGCCTTCAGAGTCAGGAATGCTCATTTCAAAGAGATTTTTCTTTGTTCTATTATGACCAGTGACAGAGGGCTTTCGTCAGGGGTGTCCATAACTCACTGTCACTTGCTTCCAAATG
This sequence comes from Lipotes vexillifer, assembly GCF_000442215.2. NCBI lineage: Eukaryota > Metazoa > Chordata > Mammalia > Artiodactyla > Lipotidae > Lipotes > Lipotes vexillifer. The sequence continues at coordinate 1,225,035 of NW_006775372.1, forward strand.
AACATTTCAGCTCCATATCTGATCAACCAGCATCTCTTCTTCTCTTACTGAGAGTTATTCAGAAGGAAAGCCATCAACTTCGACAAGTAAAGGTGGAAACATAGTTATTCTGTCATTTTTTTTTTTTTCTATTTCTTGCCCAGAGATGTTTTGCAGACTGTCTACATTGGGCTTATGTATACCAGCTTTCTGACACTCTCTGGCCCCATTCAGGATCTTGTATGTAGGAACTGATGTTTCAAATTGAAGGGTTCATAATACTGCATTAAACAATATTCCTTCCTCTTTAGAAAATTACTTTAGCTTTACACCCACCTCCACCTTCAAGAAATAATATAGTAGATGTGTTCCATGTATACAATGGAATATTACTCAGCCATAAAAAGGAAGGAAGTAAAGCCATTTGCAGCAACATGGAGGGACCTAGAGATGATCATACTACGTGAAGTCAGTCAGACAGAGAAAGACATGTATCATAGTATATCGCTTTCATGTGGTATCTAATTTTTTAATGATATAAATAAGTTTATTTACAAAACAGAAACAGACTCACAGATTTCCAAAACAAACGTATGGTTACCAGAGGGGAAACGGGGGTGGGGAGGGATAAATTAGCAGACTGGGATCAACACAGACACACTACTATATATAAAATAGATAACCAACAAGGACCTACTGTACCGCATAGGGAACTCTACTGAATGCTCTGTAATGACCTATATGGGAAAAGAATCTGAAAACGAGTGGATATATTTATACGTATAACTGAATCACTATGCTGTGCACCTGAAACTAACACAACACTGTACATCAACTACACTCCAATAAAATTTAAAAAAACGAATAATATAGTAAAATCTTGAGACAAAGGAGGCAAGGGAGAAAACAGGATCTTGGAACCTGCTGCTTTTCAAGAGTCTTTTATAGCCTGGGATTCTCTAGAGCAGTGCTATTGACCTTTGGGGCCAGAAAACTCTGATGAGGGGCATCCTGGGCACTGTATGATCCTGAGCTGCATCCCTGGTCGCCACCCACCAGATGCCAGAAGTACACATCCTCCACTTCTGACGATTAAGAATGTCTTCAGACATTGCCCTACAGAGGGGAAAATCGAGATTGGCTGAGAAACTTGGAGCAGTGCCTACGATGTATGGACCCAGAGGATATGTAACTCCACAGCTATCTCAAAGTTCTCCCTTCCGATATAAAACTCTTTTCCTATGTAACGCCTTCATAAAAACCCTACTGATACGTGCTTCCGAACTGCATGCCTCAAAAAGGCGTGATCTTGTTCTGTCAACTTTATACTTGGGAGACATTCAGGTGGTATAGTGGCCAAAAGTGTTAGAGTCACCTTTCTAACTAGAAGACCCTCATCCTTCCTTTCTAAAGGATAACCAACTGCTTATGTTTTTTAAAGTCCTGCTGGGAAGTAATGCGTCTCCGTTCAGGACGCATCCATGGCGAAGGTTCTGGAATCCCTCTGCTGTTTTTCTGGTGGTGGTGTTCCTCTCCAGTATTAAGAGTTGGACTGAATTTACAAGATTGCAATTTAAGGAGATTTGTGATTGTGCGGTGTTTCCCGACATGACTTCCGGCATCCAAAATGTGTTGCTTCACCAAACCAATTCTCTGATTCGCTCACACTATCCCTGTGCCCAGCAATTCAGTTCAATTCCGAGAGTAACCCTCAGAGCTAGCTTAGAGCCCACAGATGAAGGGCTCAGTCTCACAAGCCTACCCCCATCTCAGACACCAGCTGCAAATGGGGTGCCCTCAAGGCTATCCGGACTTCTGCCGAGACAACCATACATGTGGGGAAACCCTACATCCCCCATCTCAGGTTCAATGATTTGCTAGAACAGCTCAAAGAACCCAGGAAAACACTTTATTTACTTTTACCAGTTTATTATACAGGATACAACTCGGGAACAGCCAAGTGGAAGAGATGCACAGGGAAAGTTATGGGTCCCTGGGGGCATGGAGCTTCGGTGGTACCCCTCTGCCAGTCCATCAATGTGTTCAGCACCCTGAAAGCCCCCCAAACATGTAAAATAACAGAATTACAAACAAACAAACAAACAAAAAAACCCATTTGGTGGAACCACCATTCACATAAAAGATGTATGGAAATGAAGTCACAGAAGGTACGGCAAGTACAGAATTTGTGTGGTCTCCAGGGGCTTCATCTACTCAAATAACTGTGATCAATGCTCAGAGTTCTCTGTATTTAGGATGCTCTGGGGAAATCAATGCAGGGGAAGCATTCTTCTCCAGAGATCATGATCTTGTCTTTCTCCAAATGTATCTAAGTGTCAGCAATTTCATCTTCTGAAGCTAATTTTAACTATTTGTTGCCCATTTTCCTTAAAAAGAAAGAAATTATCCCATCCCACTTCTGGAGGTAGATCCTCCCAACTTCAAAGCAGGATCTTGAAGAGCTACCTGTACTCCCATGTTCCTTGTAGCATTATTCACAGTAGCTGAGAGGTGTAAAGACCCCAAATGTCCATTAATGGATGAATGGATCAACTGGTATATATTGTATGTGGTATATATTGTACGTAAAACAGAATAGCACTCAACCTTAAAAAGTAAGGAGACCCTGCAGGTGCTACAACATGGATGAACTTTGAGGCTACCATGCTCAGCGCAATATGTCACTCAGTGAAAGACAAATACTGTATGATTCCATTCATAAGAAGTGGTTAGAATAGCCAAAATGATAAAAACAGAAAGTAGAATCGTGGCTACCGAGGGCTAGGGGGGAGAAGAAAATGGGGGCACAGTCAACAGGCATAGATTTTCAGTTTTATAAGATGAAGTTTCAGAGAAGTAATAGGGACTCTCGTTCATCGCTGGTGGGAAGGCAAAAGTGGTACAGCCACTTTAGAAGACAGTTTGGTGGTTTCTTATAAAACTAAACATACTTTCGCCATACGATCCAGCCATCGCGTTCCTTGGTATTTATCCAAAGAGTTGAAAACTTATATCCACAATAAAACCTGCATGTGAATGTGCATAGCCGCTTTGTCCATAACTGCCAAAATTTGGAAGCAACCAAGATGTCCTTCAGTACAGGAATGGATACATAAACTGTGGTCCATCCAGACAATGGAATATTATTCAGCAATAAAAAGAAATGAGCTAGAAACTTAAATGCATACGACTAAATGAAAGAAGCCAATCTGAAAAGCCTGCGTACTATATGATTCCAATTCTATGACATTCTGGAAAAGGCACAGTGATGGTGACAGTAAACAGATCAGTGGTTGACAAGAGTGCAAGGGAGGGATGAACAGACACAGAGGATTTTTATGGCAGTGAGAACATTCTGTATGATGTTAAAATGATGGGTACACATGTCATACACCTCTTCACACCCACAGAATGTACACCAGCAGGACTGAACCCTAATGTAAACTGGGGGCTTTGGGTGATGATGCTGTGTCAGTGTGGGTTCACCAGTTGTAACAAATGTACCCTCTGCTGGGTATGTTGATAATGGGGCAGGCTGTGTATATGTGCAGACAGGGGGTATATGAGAAATCTCTGTACATACCCCTCAAATCTTATTGTAAAGCTAAAAGTGCTCTAAAGATGGTCTTAAAAATACATATATATTTAGTAGATTCACTGTTAAAAAGTTCCAGAGTTCTGTTGCACAACAATGTGAATATACACTACTGAACTGTACACATAAAAATGGTTTAGATAATAAATTTTATGTTGTGTGCCCTACTACAATCAAAAATTTTAAAAAAATTAATAGGAATACAATGAATTGTACTTTAAATGTGTGAGCCTTATGGGATGTAAATTGTATCATAAAAAACATGGTAAAAACTCACTGGGAAAAAATTGTGAATTCTAGAAGGTTTTCTTATCTACTTACATGACTCTCATGTTTTTCCTGTATACGTATATGTATCATGCACATGTACATATAGCTTTCAATAACTGTCATTATTCCTTTAAAAAGACATATGGCACTTATTAGTTTTAAATACACATCAGTATTCTAAGCCTCATTTCCATGCCCTGAATTGGAATTGTGGCTTACGTCAAAGAGGAGAAAACTTTTCCTATATCCTCTTAAGCTCTGTTCTAGAGATCTGTGAATTAAGCTGACAAACAACAGATCAGCAAGAGAAAAGACGGGTTTTTACATAAAGGAGTCCACCAAAAAAATGTGAGTCAAGGAGACAGTTAGAATTGGGGGCTTATACAGCATCTTAACGGGGTGGGGGATGTGCGGAGGGGCAGCTATGGGAAAACCAAGGACTGTTCGAGAAGATAAATGGGCCCTAAGGAGAAGAGATGGGAGGCATGATAGCTTAGCAACAATGTTCTTTTGGATGTGGAGCCCACCTCTAGTCTTTGGAGATAAGAGTCCATCTTCCCTAGTGGTTCCTAGAGAGGGCATTTATGACCATGCAGTTCTTTGGAGTTCTTTGTGGAGGTTCTGATTTTAGACAGATCAAAGAGTTCAGGGGAAAAAAAACCCAGCTTATTCTCAAATGCCTTCAACTCATCTTTTTCATGTCTCAGCGGTGTTTCTGGACCCTTTCTCCCCAGTGGGGATCAAAGCCCCTTTGCGTAGCAATCAAGCCTTTGCATTTACTGGTGGTCACCGTCTAACCTCACCACAGCCACAGCGTGCCAACACTGGGGCCCTTGTATCGACGGCACACAGTGGGGAGTTGGACATGGAAAGACAAGGTCACGGTATCGAGCCCAGAGTCATGGGATCGGGGCTTTCGAACAGCATCTAGATGGGAGTCTCAGGGGAAGGGTTTTGAGGCAGAGGGAAGCTTGCACACAGGACGCAGGGCTCATGTCTACAAAGTCGCTGCCAGGTGCAGAGACGATGCTGCATCTGTAGCGATGCATGGGGTTTTAAGTTTCCATTCACAGCACTCAGGAGTCCGGGAAGCATCTGAGCGCAGCTGCGGTGCCATGAGTACGCTTGAACGTTCGTGATGGCACGCGGGCGGCACGCTCTCACCGCCCATCCTACGCTAAGATCCCCAAGCGCTGAAACCCCATCTCCCGTCACCTACGTCTGCCCCCAGCTTTCGCACAGAGGAGAGACTCGGCTGTTGCCTTCTGTAGCTCTTCTCAGCCTGTGGCCGGCATTAGAATGTCTGGTTCCCTCGGTGAAAGACAAAAAAACTGCCGGAAAACGAACGAGCTGACTGTAGGTGTGAGCTATTACAAGACAGGGAACGTTCATTTAAGGAGGGACATCTCAGAGAAAAGGACTGGAGCCTGGGCGTTCGCAAAAGCAAGCAGACAGGGGCATCGTCCTCGGCGCGTGCCAGTGGTAGGGGCGAGTGAGGCGACTGTTCCCTGGGACTGTTCAAGGGAGGGGGGCCTTGACCGTAAGCCCGGTGCTGGAATAGAAAGCGTGGGGGGGATGCGTTGACCCTGGCTATTCCGAGAGCTCAGGGCTCAGGTAAAGCTACACCTGGCCACCTTGGTAGCCAGTCTCCAGGGTGCGCACGGAGCGCCACCTTCAAGCTCCCAGAGAGATAGAAACCCGGGTGCCCCCAGAGGCGGTTACCGTAATTGCTGGAGGAGCCTCAGCTGTCCACGCGCTACACGAACTCTTCGTGTTTGAGGCTCTCGTTGAATTTGAAAATCACACTTTGAAAAACTTCTTAAAATTCCTAGCTCATGACTGATATTCCTGAGATCTTACTAAGCAGATTTGTAAGGCAGGACCAAACGTGTTAACTGCCATCAAGATTTTCGTATAGATGAGCTGCTAGGGGTGTCTTTATCGTTTTCCGTCCGCCTGCGGTGGGCTTTTGATTTACAAACATAGGAATTCACCCCATTCCATTCTCTTAAAAACCAAGAATACAACTACTATGTGTTCATACCTTAATACCCTATATGACGCAGTATATCCCTGACTTCACAGAACTGCCATTTTTCCCAGGCATTGATGAGAGTTGAATGTTTTCTTACAACATTACACATCTGATATTTGGGGTGAAAGTCCACAGAATGGCTTCTGTTTCTGTCCACACAAAGGCTTCTTCCTCCCCCTGTACCCATCCGCTCGTAGAGCCGGACACTGGGGATATTTTCATACGCTCCCCCCGCAGGACCTGTGGTGTCATCCCTTTTTGTCACAATGCCAGGTGAATTAGGATCCAAGAGAGCAGCATATTTCTGGAAGCCAAACCGCTACACCCCAGGAGAGCTAGCCAGATTTAACCTGTGACCACGGACACGCACACATCCAAATGAAATGTATTCCCAACTGCCTTCTCCTTTTCTGGGTCCCCCAAATGCTCTGTCCACCGTGACATCAGCTGGCACTCGGTCTAGTGTGAAGGAGGGACAGCGGGAGTGGGAAGAGACAGCTGTCCTAACCAGGTTTGATAAAATATCTCACCGGGACAGCATTTCTTGCTGGTCACAAGCTTGGATCATCTTGACCCCTTCCCCCAGCTGATAAGCTAAGAGGGGGACGTGTAATTCTTCCCAAGAGCCAGGAGACACTACACTTATCTCAAAACATCAGCCACGGAGGACCTAAGTTTTAAGGTGGAAACTTAATTCAGAGGGAAACGTGATCCACGAGAGAAGTAATTCCAAGGGGAAAGGAAAGTTCACAAGAAGCAGAAGGGAAAAAAGAAAATATCAACTCTCCACGCCACCTGTGGAAGATCCCCTTTCGGCCCAAGAAGGGGACTTCATGCTGTATTCGCAACATGTTTCAGAATTCCTGGACGCTGGGCAATTTTGTGTGCATGGCTGCTTTCTTGGTTGCTGAGGAGACGATACCTAGAAAAAAAAAGTTCCCTCTGGAGGACAGTGGAGAGTCGGCAGCTCCAAATCCATGTAAGGGCCAATATCGACTATGATCTTAATAAGCATTGACGCTTCGTCCTTTTAACACAACTGCACTTGAAGTGGGTAAGCTCACGGAAGGGTGAAGTCATTACACTCATAGTAAGATATTTAAAAAAATGAACACATTTTAACAGTTTTATTTAACTAGACAACTGAGGAATACAAAAGTCGATGGTATCACTGGTTCTGAGGAAAAAATTTTTTAAAGGATAAAATTATAGGCTGGGAATGTTGATGTGAAGGTATATGTGGAAAGTCAAGTGGCTTTTCCCCAGGGTGTGGGACACAGCTAATTAAACCTGATTAAGCCCAAAGGGAACAGGAGAGAATTTTGGGGTCTCTAAGAAGTATTTTTCATTGCTATCTGTCACCCACAATTTAGGGAGTTGTAAAACAGTTCAGGTAACTCAGGAAACTGCTGTGCGTAGGCAATGCATAGTCTCCTTTGAAGCACTTCCCCCCCCCCACCATTCTGTATCCCTAAATTCACATCCCAGGGAACCTCATTCTTTCAGATTTGATTTGTGTTAAATCCCACACCATTTTCCTTCTGAACACCATGTGACTCTCAAGTTAAACTTGTATTTTGTATTGTATTTTTGTATTGCATTTTTAGTAAATGTATTTTGTATTGTATTTTTAGTAAATGACACAGAACATAAACACACAAAAAAAACAATCCAAAAAAAACAATCAGCCTTTGGAGCTCTTAAGTGCATTGTGAATACCCAAGATATGTTTTGAAGTCTCTGCTCAGGATTTTCCTTAGAACCCACCACAAGTTACTTTGAACAACCTCATTGGCGGCAAAATTATTTTCCTCATGTTCTGGTTCATTTTCTGGAGCAATCAAAAGCCATTTATGAGTAAGTATAAAAAAACAGATGGGATGGATGGACCTAGAAATTATTATACTAAGTGAAGTAAGTCAGACCAAGAAAGACAAATACCATATGATAACACTTATACGTGAAATCTAAAAAATGACACAAATGAACTTATTTCCTAAATAGAAATAGACTTGCAAACATAGAAGACAAACTAATGGTTACCAAAGGGGAAGGGGGGAGACGGATAAATTAGGCGTTTGGGATTAAAATATACACACTGCTGTATATAAAATAGATAAACAACAAGGACCTACTGAATAGCACAGGGGACTATACTCAATATCTTGTATATATCACATCATTTATATGTATGTATGTATGTATGTATAACTGATCACTTTGCCATACACCCGAAACACGGTAAACCAACTCTACTACACTTCAGTTCAACTATATCAACTACACTTCAGTTAAAACATACACACACACACACACACACACACACACACACACGAGGACTCCAAGCTGAAGAATAACATTCTGAATTTAAAAGCAAGGAACACTGTCAGTGTAGCCTAGACTGGGTCGTCCCCTTTTGAACCAGTAACATTTTTCCCCAACCTGAAGGCTTAGACAGGATTGTCAGTGAAATAAAAAAGTAAACACTATGTGGTCCAATCACTGTAATCTGTAAATAAAGTATGTATAGGGCAACATTTGTGCTTCCACGGGAGACGATGCTCTGTTTAGACCACATTCTTCCTGCGAAATGATTCTGATTCTCTCCATAGCCTTGCCTTGCCTCTGAGTGACTTCACAACTCAGAAGGTTCCAAATGACCGAGAGTACTGCAAAATAATTCTTGTCAACAGACACGAAAATTCTGCCTTTGGAAATTCAATTGACTTCTCTGCCCCACAGAAACGGAAGTCCATTTGCTTCCATTTGTCCGTTCATGTCCATGTTTTTGACCTAGAGATAGGACTCTTCTTTGGATTGTTCTACGACGGAGTTTAACAACCTACCACTGGTTCACTCAGCAATAATGCGTTAAATGCCATCTTGAACATCTGTTCATTTTATATCTATCTGAGAGTCGTGGTTTTACCTTTTCTTTGAAAAGTATCTTTTCAAAGACCTTTTTTTCATAGAATGGACTTTGCCTTTTGGAAAAGAAGCATAGCAAAAACTTCCCAAGGAAGATTTATTGACAAAGTTCCGCCTAGAGATGTATTTCAAATTTCCATTGAGAAAACAACCACAAGATAAAACTCTATTTTATGACGCTGCACTCTTGTCTTGGAAGAATTTTGTCAGTTTCCTGACCTTTTTTGTTTCCTTACAATGCAAACTCCAAACGGAGCTTGAGTGTCAAGCTTGTGATAAATCTTTTTTTAGAAATGGATAATGCTTGTCAGCAAAACTGTTTTTGTTTTGCTTTGGGCTGTTAGTCCTGTCTCACTGTTGGGGTTCAGGACATGCTACCCCAAAACACGACAGGTTGGCATATGGAGTATTTTAAACTGGAGTTTGAGGAAAGGACTGAAGCAGGAAGGTCACACTGATGCCTTCCTCCCACCCCACCCACTAAGCTTGCCCTTCTCCCCTAAAACAGGTCCTTAAACCCCCAGGTGAGAGGCGCCCTCGCTGCACCAGGAGGAGAGAAGACGTTCTCAACACCAGAGATGGGGATTTGGGGGCTGAGAAATCTGTACAGAATAAACCTTGTTAAACTAACCCTCACCTTCCTAGTTACCTCATCACCCTTTACTACCCCAAGCCCAAACCCCTTTGTCTTGTCAATTCTGCACACATTTATTGTTTGTCTGAAAGGTATAAAAGCTTCCTGCTTGGGTTTTCATTCTGTTGTGAAGGCTCCCAGGTAAACATTTAATAAAATGTGTATGCCTTTCTCCTGTTGATCTCTCTTGTGCCTCCTTCGTTTTCAGACCCAGCTCGAGACCCCAGAAAGGGCGGAGGAAAATTCTTCCTCCTTTATACTGTCATAGAAATATTCTCAGAAGTCAGACCTCTTGCCATCATGTGGTCCTTCTCTTGCTTTTTCCTTCAAGCAGTCGGTAAGAAATCTGGCCACGGCTGGCCAGGGGCAACAGGGCAGGGGGCTTCTGGGTGGAGACCCAGACCATTAAAAGGGGACCAGCTGGGAATTGACCTGAAGCTTGGAGAGGACATCTCAGCTGCTAACGCCTGCTTGTGTCCCAGCTCTCGGGAGCCACCGCCTTGATCTCCTAAAATTTCTTGGAGGAAGAGCTACGGGCCGTGTTCTCATCTGGAGAAGTGGATTCTCTTCCGAGCTCTCTGGTTGCTGACAGAATTCATTTCTTTGTGGCTGTCGAACTCAGAATCGTTGGCTTCAGAGAGACTCTGCTGTGTCACGTGTCTTGCCTCTAAAGCTTCTTTGAAAAGGCTGAGTGAAGCGGTCAGGTCCACCCAGGGCAATCTGCCTACTGATTTACTCAACGTCAATGTTTGGGTTAGGGACCTTAATCACCTCTAAAATATGGCATCTACTAAAAACACTTCACTTCTGCTGTACTGGACTGACATCCATCACATGCAAAGACCACGCCTACACTCAAAGGCAGGGACTATATAGGATGTACAGACCAGGGGGTGGAAATCTTGGGAGCGTCCGTATCATTCTGTCCCTTGCAGTTGTCAAAAAATCAGATATTCTGCTAGAGATTCTGTGCAGTGCTATAACAGGACTGAGAAAATCAGTTTTGTCTATGACTTGAGGAAGGTCAGTTTGATTTCAAAGGTCATCTTTCTTTTTACCTTCACCCAAAAGACTTAATTAAGCTGCGGATGCCTCTAATGAGAGATTTTGCTGGTGACTGAGAAATGAGCAGCATGGAATAACCGTGCTCCTCTATTTTTAACAAAATTTTTCTGCTAGCTGCTAATTTGCTTTATTCTCAGTAGAGTTAACTCAGGCATTCAGTGCAATAGACTGAATGTTTGTGTCCAAACCCCCCAAAGAATTCATATGTGGGATTCTGACCCACATGGGATGGTATTAGCGCTGGGGTCTTTTGGAGGTGATCAGGTCATGAGTTCCCATGAATGGGATTAGTGCCCTTATAAACGAGACCCCAGACAGTCCCCTCACCCCTCCCACCATGTGAGGACACAGCAAGAAGACGGCCATCTATGAACCAGAAAGCGTGACCTCACAAGACAATAAATTTGCTGATGCCTCGATCTTGAACTTCCCAGCCTCCAGAACTATGAGAAATAAATGTCTGTTGTTTAAGCCTCCCAGTCTATGGCATTTTATTTTGAATTTTATATTTTTTTAATACAGCAGGTTCTTATTAGTTATCTACTTTATACATATTAGTGTATATATGTCAATCCCAATGTCCCAATTCATTTTTGTTATAGCAGCCTAAACTAAGATATTCAGATTCAGGAGAGAGCTCGTAACTCTTGGAGGATGAGATAGTGTACTTGTCCAAAATAGCAAAATAAAAGAACATCATGCATTGTTTGTATTTATAGCTGAGTCTCTTTACCATCATTTAAGATTCCTGAGTGAAGCTCTTCGGTACTAGGTATGACTCAGGAACGGGAGACAAGAGTATAGATGGTGGGATTTGAGATCGGCGAAGGACCACATACATTTCCACTCAAGTACCTTCATTCAGTGATGAACCACTCGAGGCCCTGACATGGCAGGGCTTCCCACTGCTCACAGGGGGAGTGGGTTTGGGATGCAACAAGACCCCGATTCTCAGAATTCCAGCCCCCTGCATACTCCATTCTGCTTCTGTCCTCTGTTGCTGAGGGATGATGACCGCATACACTGGGAGGTCTGCACAGCCAGGAAGTGCTAAACGTCGATGCTGGAAAGTAACAGAATCCAATCTCTCTATGAAACTATAGCATATCTGTACTTGGAATTCTCTGAGTGCCATTCTAGCCTTTGGACCTCAAGAGAGACAGGATAACACCTGAACACCAACCCCAAGTCAACAATGTCATCAAAAGCAACAAGGTCATAGGAAGACTCAGCTCAACACGAGGAGGGTGGAAGCAGCAGGAAGGTGGGCGGGGGGGGGGCACATACGGATATACCGCAAAGGTGAGGGTCCCTGTGGTCTAGAAGGAGGGAAAGTGAAGAGCTGGCACCACATGCTTCCCTCGTATACATTCAGTCTCGCCCTAGCACAGGTTCCAGGTACATCAGGTTCTTCGCCTGGATTCAGCTTCAGACCAACCTTCATCCCAATTCTGCCAGACTCGTGTTTCAGTGCCCGTCCCGGGAATACTGCCCGGTTTGTGGACCCAGTGCTCTGCTCGGCACCATCTCACACACCTGGGTTAACAACGCAAGCCCTGTCTGGCTCCTCACGCCTCAAAATTTTTCTTGCCAACTTGCCTAGTCCCCCAGTTTCTCCAAAATGGGGGATTTGCTTTCCTCTTGCTAATTTTTTTTTTTTTTTTACCAGAAAAGTCCTCCTTCTAAGCCGTGGTGATCAAACTTGACTATGTGTATGAATCCCATTGGAGTGCTTGTCAATTAGAACACTCACTGCTTTGCAGCAACATGGATAGACTTGGAGGGTATCATGCTAAGTGAAATAAGTCACACAGAGAAAGACAAATACTGTACATATCACTTACACGTGGAATCTAAAAAAATGCAACAAACTAGTGAATATAACTGAAAAGCAGCAGACTCACAGATACAGGGAACAACCCAGAGGTTACCCCTGGGGAGAGGGAAGGGGGAGGGGCCAACATAGGGGTAGGGGGTTAGGAGGCACAAACTGTTAGGTATAAAATAAGCTACAAGGATATACTGTCCAACATGGGGAATATGGCCAGTATTTTATAATAACTACAAATGGAATATAACCTTTAAAAATTGTGAGTCAATATATTGTACACCTGTAACTTTTATACAATATTGTGCAGCAACTATACTTAAAACATTTTTTAATTAAAAAACTAATTAAAACACTCCTTGCTGAATCCACTCCCTCCACCCCACCTGCCCCATCCCGAGTACCTGACTGACGAGGTGCGGCTTCGGGTGAGAGTCTGCATTTCTAAGGGGCTCCCAGGAGCTGGTGAGGCAGCTGGTCTGGAACCACACCTTGGGAGCCATGACGCTACAAGGCAACATGGCGTCACCGGTCACGAGTTCCGCTGTCCGTTCTCCCTGGTTTCAACTGCCTGGTTTTGTCAGCATCCACCTAGGGAGCTAACCTTCTACAGGTGATCGTAGCGGGTAACCCTATGCCTTCCCCACCTCCAACCTCCAACGCTGTAAGGCAGGCAGCGTTAGCTCCATCCTACCAATGAGGAAATCGGGCTTGGAGCTACTGAAGAACTTTCTCTCTGCACAGAGTTTACAAAAGGCCAAATCAGGATGCCAGCTGAGTCTCTTCTGCCTTCCACCTCTTCTTTTTTTTTTTTTTTTTTTTTTCAGTACGTGGGCCTCTCACCGCTGTGGCCTCTCCCGTTGCGGAGCACAGGCTCCGGACGTGCAGGCTCAGCGGCCATGGCTCACGGGCCCCGCCGCTCCGCGGCACGTGGGATCCTCCCGGACCGGGGCACGAGCCCGTGTCCCCTGCATCGGCAGGCGGACTCTCAACCACTGCGCCACCAGGGAAGCCCCCACCTCTTCTTTTTATTTCCCACTGTACTGTCACGCCAAAGGTAAACTCTCTTCTTTTAGAATCCGACTTCTGACAAATGTTCGTTCCCTTTCCTCTTTCCATCTCTTTCCAACGCTCATGAAAGCAGTGGCTCACAGGCAGTCCACCGGGAGCCAGAACAGGACCCCAGGGATCAGTAGTTTTGGAAGGCCCAAGTTCAAGTTCAGCCTGTCCTCACCCATCAGCGACCACGTTGCAGTGTCTTTTGGACTACCATCTAGAGGTCAGCCAGCGTCTGTCTGCCCTTGTGAGGTGGAGAGGCATGGTTTGGAGAAGGGTCCAGTTTCACAGCTTTCCCTGGTTGGCAGGCAGAGCTACCCAAAGGTTAATTACGCCTCATATCTCCAGGTGGCCACAGTTTTGAAATTAGCAGCGCAGGGTGAGAAATGGGCAGTTTCGCACTGCAGTAGCTGCCCAGGTGTCCTTTATGGAAGTTGTCATAATTGATATTTTCTGGGTGACTCTTCAACTCATGACCATTGTACATTAAAATAGACCCTAGGGGCTTCCCTGGTGGCGCAGTGGTTGAGAGTCCACCTGACGATGCGGGGGACACGGGTTCGTGCCCCGGTCCGGGAGGATCCCACGTGCCGCGGAGCGGCGGGGCCCGTGAGCCATGGCCGCTGAGCCTGCGCGTCCGGAGCCTGCGCTCCGCGACGGGAGAGGCCACAACAGTGAGAGGCCCACGTACCGCAAAAAGAAAACAAACAAACAAAAAAATGGACCCTATGCACTTATCAACGTTGATAAATGTATTTACTCACAGAAATTCAACAACTGAACCATCTCAAGTTAATTAGGTCAACGGCAGTTTAGAACTTTGGGTCGACAGCAGCGTTCTCTGTTTGCAGGAGCGCAGAGAAACGCCCATCTTGAAAGGAGGATATGGCAGGGAGAAAGGATGCTTCCCGCGTGGAAAAGGCATTCCGTGACTCTGCGAATGAGGGAATGTGCGGGCTGGCGTCTCAACTCCTATCCGAGCCCCCTCTCCACCCAAACAGGACAGACATTCAGACTGGATGGCTCGCCGAAAATGACACGAGGAGAAATGACCAAAGAGAGAGAACTAGAGGAGGCTCCTTTTTATCCTAATTTTGTCCCTCCAGAAACTGGACCTAGCCATTAAAGGTCACACAGACTCCCTCTCTCATTCAGCAACATGTAGCACTTTGCCATTTCCCAATGCCCTGCTGTGGGGATTTTCTTCCCCCGAATGAACCCAATAAGTTGTCAGAGCAAAATGTCCTATTTAAGTGTGGGAGCACATCTGGTTCAATTTCCTACTTTTGATCTGTTTTCCTTACACCCTCATTGTGTCACAAGAGCCCACGGAGCTATCCAAGATAAACAAAAACGTTACCCAATGATCTTGCGTTAAAAAAAAGTCTCTTTTTTAAAAGTTTATAAGTTCTCTCTCTCTGTATGTATGTGTATATATATACACACACACATACTTACACGTTATTTATATGTTAATTACATATATATATTATTTCCAATAGATAATGTATTTCTTGAGGGTAGCCTGTATCACAATTTTTTATCCTAAACACCTTAAAACAAGATTAAACTGCTACAGATAGTTAACACACTTTTTTTTTCTTTTTTTCTTTTTGCGGTATGCGGGCCTCTCACTGCTGTGGCCTCTCCCGTTGCGGATGCGCAGG
Organism: Lipotes vexillifer; assembly: GCF_000442215.2. Lineage (NCBI taxonomy): Eukaryota > Metazoa > Chordata > Mammalia > Artiodactyla > Lipotidae > Lipotes > Lipotes vexillifer. Next base: position 1,240,092 of record NW_006775372.1, read on the forward strand.
CTCAGCGGCCATGGCTCACGGGCCCAGCCACTCCGCAGCATGTGGGATCTTCCCGGACTGGGGCACAAACCTGTGTCCCCTGCATCGGCAGGCGGACTCTCAACCACTGTGCCACCAGGGAAGCCCCAACACACTTTCTGAACAAGTGAATAATTAAAAAAAACTTTTATTGAAGTATAGTTTATTTATAATGTCTTAATTTCTTTTTTGTTGTTTGTTTGTTTGTTTTTGCGGTACGCGGGCCTCTCACTGCTGTGGCCTCTCCCGTTGCGGAGCACCGCCTCCAGACACGCAGGCTCAGCGGGCATGGCTCACGGGCCCAGCTGCTCCGCGGCATGTGGGATCCTCCTGGACTGGGGCACGAACCCATGTCCCCTGCATCGGCAGGAGGACTCTCAACCACTGCGCCACCAGGGAAGCCCTGTTGTGTTAATTTCTGCTGTTTGGCAACGTGATTCAGTTATACATACATATACATTCTTTTTCATATTCTTTTCCATTATGGTTTATCACAGGATGTTGAATATAGTGCCCTGTGTTCTACAGTAGGACCTTGTTGTCTATCCATCCTATGTATACTAGTTTGCATCTGCTAATCCCAAACTCCCAGTCCATCCCTCCCCCACCCCCCCACCCCCTTGGCAACCACAAGTCTGTTCTCTGTGTCTGTGAGTCTATTTCTGTTTTGTAGATAAGTCCATTTGTGTCATAATTTAGATTCCACATACAAGTGATATCATATGGATGGTATTTGTCTCTGTCTGACTTACTTCACTCAGTATGATAATCTCTAGGTTCACCCATGTTGCTGCAAACGGCCTTACTTCATTCCTTTTTATGGCTGAGTAATATTCCATTGTGTATATATACACAATGTACACAATGTATATGTACACAATGTACCACATCTTTATCCATTCATTTGTCAAAGGACATTTAGGTTGCTTCCATGTCTTGATTATTGCAAATAGTGCTGCTATGAGCATAGGGGTGCATGTATCTTTTTGAATTAGAGTTTTCTTTTCTTTTTTGGATATACACACAGGAGTGGGATTGCAGGATCATATGGCAACTCTATTCTCACTGGAACAAACAAATATTTTAATTGCTCTTCTGGGTTGTTAATTTCAATGTTTTCCCCCCTCTTCCATGAACTAATTTATCTTTATTTGGAAATAGGGTGACCATGCATCCTGGTTTGCTGAGGACTTTTGGGGGGCTTAGCATGGAAAGTCCTACATCCAGAGACCCAGATGGTTGGTGAGGCTATTTGGAAAGATTATGCTTTCAGCTTTTTACATTCCTTTTCCCAAATTCTTGTGAGTTTGTTGCCGCTACACAAACTCTTCCAACTCCTGTATCTCCAACTTATCCTAGCTATAGAAAGGAACCATGCATTTCTCTCACTGAACAAAAGCCCCCACTAGTGGTCTAGGGATCTACATGCTTTGGAGGAAAATGTGTCAGTTAGAGGAACAGAAGGAGGAGGAGATAGACTATCCTTGTTGTAAATGAGAGCTAAAGTTCAAGTATTAAACAGATGCATATTTATTGGGTTTGCTGTTGACAAATAGAGTAATACGAGTCCACCGTCTTCCTCAGGTTCCTTTTTTTAAAAAATTTTATTTATTTATTTATTTATCTTTGGCTGCGTTGGGTCTTCATTGCTGTGCACAGGCTTTCTCTAGTTGCGGCGAGCGGGGGCTACTCTTTCTTGCGGTGCGCGGGCTTCTCACTGTGGTGGCTTCTCTTGTTGTGGAGCACGGGCTCTAGGCGCACGGGCTTCAGTAGTCGTGGCTCGCAGGCTCAGTAGTTGTGGCTCGCGGGCTCTAGAGCGCAGGCTCAGTAGTTGTGGCACATGGGCTTAGTTGCTCTGCGGCATGTGGGATCTTCCCGGACCAGGGCTCGAACCCGTGTCCCCTCCATTGGCAGGTGGATTCTTAACCACTGAGCCACCAGGGAAGGCCTCTCAGGTTCCATTTTTAAATCTGAGGCTAAATGGTGTCACTGTCAAAAATCCTCTCCAAAGATGTATGTGACTAGTGACAGAGGCCCTGAGGAAGAGTCTATGTGTGTCCTAACAATGCTGTAACAAATTCCCACAAATGCAGTGGCTTAAGACAACACCAGTGTACTTCTGTACAGTTCTGGAGGTCAGAAGTCAGATGTGAGCTTTTATATATAGGATGGATAAAAAACAAGGTCCTACTGTAGAGCACAGGGAACTATGTTCAATATCCTGTGATAAACCATCATGGAAAAGAATCTAAAATAATGTATAACTGAATCACTCTGTTGTACGGCATAATGAACTCAACACTGTATATCAACTATAGTTCGATTTTAAAAGAAAGTCGGAAATGGATCTCGCTGGGCGGATATCAAGGTGCGGGGAAGGCTGTGCTCTGGAGGCCGTGGGCAGAATTTGCTCCCTTTACTGTTCCAGCTTCTAGAGGCCGCCTGCATCCTCTGGTTCGTGATCCCTTCACAGGCAACAGCGTAGCGTCTTCCAGTGACCCCATGCTTCCCGTGTCACAGCTTCTTCTCTGACTCTGCTGCCTTGTGCCTATAAGGACCCTAGAGAGCACATCGGCAACCCCAGATAACCTCCACCTCTCAAGATCCTCCACTCAACCTCATCAGCAAAGTCCCTTTTGCCTTGTAAGGTAGCCCACTGGCTGACTGGGGGTGAGGACGGACATCTTTGGGGGGCATTATTCAGAGTCACCTTGGCTTTGCTCAGCGTTTTGCTGACCCCAGAAGACAAGATCGTGTCAGGTCTGAAAGCATCATCTGAACGGGAAAGTGGGACACACTTCCATTTTTATCACAGACCCATGTCCTTTGGGCTCTGCCAAAGCTGACACTCATTCTTTTTCTGAAAACTGAGATAGAATGGACATTTAATATTGTATCTGTTTTAGGTGCGTGACATAATAGTTTGATATAGGTATATATTCTGAAATGACTCCCACAGTGAGTTAACATATATCACCTCATATATGTACAATTTTTTAAAAGATGTGTTTGATGTGGACCCTTTTTTAAAGTCTGGATTGAATTTGTTACAATACTGCTTCTGTTTTATGTTTTGGTTTTTTGGCCGCGAGGCATGTGGGATCTTAGCTCCCTGACCAGGGGTCGAACCCACACCCGCTGCGTTGGAAGGTGAAGTGTTAACCACCAGACCGCCAGGGAAGTCCCTCGTTAACCATCTTTTTTTTTAAGTTGGAATGAGAGCTTTTAAGATCTACTCTCTTAGCCACTTTCAAATATACTGTGAAATACTGTTAACTATAGTCACCATGCTACATCTCAAGGACTTATCACTGGAATTCTGCGACCTTTGACCCCCTTCACCCATTTCACCCATGAGCCCCCACCACCACTGGCAACCACCTATCTGTTCTCTTGTTTCTATGAGTGTTTTTTTGTGTTTTTTTTTTTAACATTCCGCATGTAAGTGAGGTCATACAGTATTTGTCTTTCTCTGTCTGACTTATTTCATTCAGCTTAATGCTCTCAAGGTCCAGCCATGGTGTTGCAAATGGCAGGATTTCCATCTTCCTCATGGCTAAATAATATTCCGTTTTACATATGTACCACATCTCTTTGTCCATTCATCTGTTGATGGACTGAGCCCACGTGCCACAACTACTGAAGCCCGCGCACCTAGGGCCTGTGTTCCGTAAAAAGAGAAGCCCGCGCACCGCAACGAAGAGTAGCCCCCACTCGCCCCAACTAGAGAAAGCCCACGCGCAGCAACAAAGACCCAACGCAGCCAAAAATAAATAAATTAAATAAATTAAAAAATAAATGAATAGATTGTGCACTTTTAATATGAGAAAAAAATTTAGGTTGTTTCCATGTCTTGGCTATTGTAAACAGTGCTGCTGTGAACACTGGGGTGCAGGTATCTTTTCAGGATAGTGATTTTATTTCCTTTGGATAAATACCCAGAAGTGGAATTGCTGGATTATCTGGTAGTTCTATTTTTAATTGTTTGAGGAAGCTCCATCCTGTTTCCACAGTGGCTGCACCAATTTACATTCCCACCAACAATGCACAAGGGTTCCCCTTTCTCCACACCCTCTCCAGCATTTATTATCTGTCTTTTGGATAAAAGCCATTCTAACAGGTATGAGGTCATATCTTACTACGGTTTTGATTTGCATTTCCTGGATGACTAGTGACTTTGAACACCTTTTCATGTACCTGTTGGCCATCTGTATGTCTTCTTTGGAAAAAATGTCTATTCAGATTCTCCTCTGACACTCATTTTTAACTGATTCATTAGCTCCTGAAGCTAAGTCACGAGAAGATGGAACTCATTGCTTTATTGGTCTAAATGCCTCATCTTGCTGAACAAACATTAAGAGAAGCATCCACCAGTGACCAAAATTTTATCCCTTAATCAAAAGAGTGCATTCCCAAACTGAATATTTAGCTTTTTATCCGACCTTCACTTAGCTATTTTCTCAAGGTGAGATGTTATTTATAGATCTGCAACTCATCTTAAACTACTTTTTCTGATGTCGCTAAAGAAAAGAAAAAAGTCCCAAGTGTCAGCAGAAGAATGCAAATATTAGCATTCTGCTCATATTCAACCGTTTCTGACCTACAAAAAAATCTCAATTTCATGTAGCTCAACCTGGAAATAATTCATTAAATGAGAACTTGCCATTTACACTGTCCTTCAGTATGAGAATGTGAATTGAGAGAGATGAATGATGGATATTTTGGTCTCATTGTCTGAAATGGTTTGTACTGAATTCAAGAAGTATTGATTCATTGATTTACTCATTCTTTCAAGGAAGATTTATGAATATTCATTGCGTGTCCATAAATAGGCTGTATTGTGTGGGTACAAAAGAAGGATGAAACACAATCTCTACCCTAAAGAAAAGATTCAGTGTGGTCTGATTCTGGCATGTTCTAGAAAAGGTGGTGATCTCAGGAAAATGAGCACCTTTCTATATTTCTTTGCCACAGTCTTGGAGTATTTTAAGAGCCCTAGAAGATATTACCCAGCTTCTTTCTAATTTCCAGTTAAAGACACAAAAATTACTACAGTATGAATAAGTCGGGCTAGACATAAAAAAGAGCTTCCTAATAATAAAGTGAGCTCTTCTCTGAAAACACATAAGATGTCCGTTTTCCAGGAGAGGGTTAATCTCTGTGTGGGTCCTTTTTGAGCACAGACAGAAGATAATAACATCTCAAGGTTCCTTGGCTGTGTTCTGTGATTTTCCAATGCATAACATTTTTACCCCCCATCCCCGTGGGGAAAAATAAAGATATGGAACAAAGCACTTTTACAACTTTGATTAACTTTACACAGAAGGACGAGATCATGTATTTGGAAGGTGAAATTGAGATTTGTAAAATGATAAGTAAATTTAGTAGCACCATAAAGAATAATGACCCTGCTACGGAAAACGGTAAAGGGGCGACATAACGTCTCCAACTCTTCATTTTCTGGGGGGAAAAAAGGCTTAATAATGATTATTATAGTTTATAATGGGATTTAGTGGCTGCCTAACTGTGTTTTGATTTTCCAGGATTAGCGCTCGGTGCCATAATTGTAATTCCTCCTGATTGCAGACTGCACTGCAGTTACCCAGCCACTTGATTCCTTCTGAGTGCCAGCCTCTGCATTCTTTTCGGGCTGATTTGAAGGTAATGAAACAATCTATATTTAGGTGTTTTGGAGAGGTTTTTTATTTTTGGCTAAATGTTAACTATACATCCTTCCTGTAGTAAATGCTGCTAACAGCAAAGGAGTAGAATGGATCTTCAGGAGAAAGTATTTGAAACCTAACTTGACTTTAATCAGTTTCATCTCATGTCCAATCCCCAACTCACTTTAGAGGCTGATGAAGGATAAATGGAGAGATAGACTGTATTTGTCAATGTCTATTCAAAGGCCATCAACTATTTGATGGAGAGCACCTTAGGAGATTCCCCCATTTAGACTGCAGGGAAATCGAGATTTCCATACAAATAGAGGCCACCTTGGGAGCACAAGCAACACAGCATCTTAAGATGCCAACTGTGGGACCCTCCTATGGCAGGTATAAAGGCTCACAGGGATGCACACTTGTATAAGCTGAATCCCTCCTTCTACTTCAGGTCCCTATACGAGTTCTCTCCTTTTCATTCTCGCCTGACTTCTGTTTGGTTTGTTCATCATTCTCTTGGTTTATTTATTTATTTTCTACATATATTCTATGTGTCTTTCTAAGCTACCTTAAAACCTTTGTGGAAAAAGAGAGATAATGAATGGACGTATGGATGGGTGGATAAGTGGGTGGATGGATAGGAGAGGATGGGAGAATGGATAAATAAATGGATGGGTGGATGGATGAATGGATGGATGGAAGGATAACAGGATGGGATGGATGAATGGATGGTATATTTATGAATGGATGGATGGATGAATGGAAAGGTGTATTTGGGAATGATGGATGGATGGATGGATGGATGGATGGATGGAAAGATACACAGGTGAATGGGTAAATGGATGGATGGATGGAGAGCTGGAAAGATGGATGGGTCAATAGGTAAGTGGATGGATGGGTGAGTAGGTAAATGAATGGATGGGTAGATGGAGAGATGGATGGGTCAATAGGTAAGTGGATAGATGGGTGAGTAGGTAAATGGATGGATGGGTAGATCTGTGGATGGATGAATAGAAGGATGGGATGGATGGATGAATGGAAGGAAAGGTGGATTGATGGATGGATGGATGGATAAATGGATGGAAGGATGGATAGACAGGTGGATGGGTGGACAAATGAATGGACAGATGGAAGGAAAAAACTTAGATAGATGGATATATAGATCAATATATGGATAGACGGATTGATAGTGGGTGAATAAATGGGTAGATGAAGGAATGGATGAATGGACAGAAAGAACCCTGAAAGAATACACACTTATGTCAGCAAACCTCTTGAGTAAACGTCATTTTCTACCACATGACGATTTGTCCCGTCCTTTTCTTCCTCTGCACCATTAACAGTGCCATTGCCTTAGTTTAGTTTTTCATTCATCAGCTCTCAAATCAGTTCTCATTCTTCAACTCTCTTTCCTCTGAGAAACTCCTGTTTCTCATGCTCTCCTTGCTTCTTCCAGAATTTAGGCACCCCCTTTTTTCTATGCCCAAATCATCCTGAATATAACTTTCTTATAGCATATACCATATCCTTTGTCATCTTTCTGTCTCCTTTGGCAAACAGTGGGGCCGCTTCGAGGCTCTTGTTTTTGTCTTATCTTGGTATCCCCACTGCTGCACATATTGTTCTGCATGTTGCAATAACACAAGGTGGCATTTATTAGGCTTCTCCCGTCTACTAAGTGTGTCACATATACCTCACTTGTATTGTGTCATTCCATCCCCACCACAATCATAAGTGGTAGGTATTGATGTGATTCTTATTTATAATTAAGAAAGTTCGTTAAGGTTCAGAGGGGTTTGGTGACTTGCCTAAGATCACAAAGCTGGTAAGTGGTGCAACGGAGGTAGAAATATAGGCTATCTGACTCTAGAACATACATTCTTCATGCACAATATCGTCCCAAGTGAGTGAAAATTGGTTCTTGGGAGGTGAAAAGAATAATACTCATTTTACGTGCAGAGTTCAGAAATACAGAACAGAGAAGCAGCATATCTGTTAAAACTTCATGGGGGGGGCTTCCCTGATGGCGCAGTGGTTGAGAGTCCACCTGCCGATGCAGGGGACACGGGTTCGTACCCCGGTCCGGGAAGATCCCACATGCCGCAGAGCAGCTGGGCCCGTGAGCCATGGCCGCTGAGCCTGCGCGTCCGGAGCCTGTGCTCCACAACAGGAGAGGCCGCAACAGTGAGAGGCCCGCGTACCGCAAAAAAAACCCAAAAACTTCATGGGGGGTGGATTGGGAACAAATGTGTGAAAAAGCGCTGTAGTGTGCAATCATGAAAACACACTGAGAACTGTTCACAATAGCCAAGACATGGAAACAACCTAAAGGGCCATCAACAGATGAATGGATAAAGAAGATGTGGTACATGTATACGATGGAATACTACTCAGCCAGAAAAAGGAACGCAATAATGCCATTTGCAGCAGCATGGATAAACCTAGAGATTGTCATACTAAAGGAAGCAAGTCAGACAGAGAAAGACAAACACCATATGATATCACTTATACGTGGAATCTAAAATATGACAGAAATAAACATATATATAAAACGGAAACAGGATCACAGACATAGAGAACAGACTTGTGGTTTCCAATGGGTGGGGGAGGGAAGGATTGGGAGTTTGGGGTTAGCAGATGCAAACTAGTATATACAGGATGGATAGTCAACAAGGTCCTACTGTAGAGCCCAGGGAACTATACTCAATATCCTGTGATAAACCGTAATGGAAAAGAATATTAAAAAGAACATATATATATATATATATATATATATATATATATATATGTATGTATGTATAACTGAATCACTTTGCTATACAGCAGAATTAACAACATTGTAAATCAAATGTACTTCAATTAAAAAAAAAAGAAAAAAGGCTGAGAAACACTGAGTTACACCATTCACATCCCTCTGTGGTGGCATGTTGCCTCTCGTGAGGCGATGGATGAATGGGTTGGCCAGCGCAAGGAATGTAGCTTCAGAGATTCCTTCCTGGACCTCGGGAGTGTGGTGAGGAGACTCCCAAATGAACCCAGCTCCTGATTTATGCCCCTGTTTAATCCCTTCCTTTGAGTGTGGGCTGCCTGGTGACTTGCTTCTCTCCAACAGAATCCAGCAAAGACAATGGATGCACTTTCATGATTCAGTTACATACGAGAGTGACTTCTGTCTTTCTAGCAGACTCCTTCTCTCTTGCTGACTTGTGATGAAATAAGCAACCACAGGAGAGGTCAAGACAAGACATGGACGGACAGCTCCAGATAACAGCCAGCAAGGACTCTCTCTCTCTCTCTCTCTCTCTCTCTCTCTCTCTC